>NW_028296719.1:0-105000 GCF_055471065.1 Atractosteus spatula | reverse complement strand
ACCTTTCCAAAATACAAGCCTTGCAGACAGATACGCCTCAGAGGACTTAAGGGTGGCTTCATGTGGGAATGATAAAGTCTCCCCGTCCGGACAGGAAAATGGCACTTTGTTAGACACAAAGAAACAATCAACAACAGACAAATGTCTACAAGCATTTAAGAAGCCGCACCATGTTCTTGCTACAATCTCACATGGATCGCGAGACGTCGGCGGAAATCTTTTTCAAAGTCGTTCTCCGTTAAAAAAAAAAACCTTTCCAAAATACAAACCTTGCAGAGAGACACGCCTCAGAGGACTTAAGGGTTGCTTCATGTGGGAATGATAAAGTCTTCTCGTCTGGACAGGAAAATGGCACTTTGTTAGACACAAAAAAACAATCAACAACAGACAAATGTCTACAAGCATTTTAGAAGCCGCACTTGAAATAGCTCTTACATTCGTGTTAGACGCAGGAATCGCCTTTTTATTGACGCTCTTACGAACGCCATGGAAAGCAAAACAAAGCAAAGCAGAGCAGAACAAAACGAACAAAATAAAACCCTCACGTCCTGCACTTGAATATAATGCCGTTACGTGCCGAAGCGGTATTGGACGTCATCCTAGCACTGCAACCCGGGGCGTACGGTATATGGGAACGAGCACACGTCACGAATCGTCTCTAATCACTCCCTGCACTGTAAGGCGCCTTGAAGCGTGCACCCTCAACATTCATCTTTGCGCATCTGTGAAAGGTAAACTCTTGAGCAAACTCTGAACCAGACACTCAAACTCCAGCTAGGATTAGGGGTAGCATTCCCACGCTACTTGAACACTTTGTTTACGCTCAGTGCTGGATTTTGGGAACTTTAGGACGAGTGGGACTTTTCTCCTATCTGTCAATTCGTTTTGTTTTGGAGACTCTTGGCTGTCTGTGTTGTATAGTGCAGCGTGAAGAAAACGTTTTCGAAAACTGTGCCAGCTCAAAAGTTGTAAGAAATCCTCTCCAGCTCTTTTAAGTCTCTTCAGTTTTGTCATTTAAAGTGAAACTAGATGTATAACTGGAGCCTCACTTATGCAAATGGTGAGGCTCCAGTTCGACATCTAGTTTCACTTTATATGACAGAAGTACGTTAGACTGCGCCGGACTGGGGGATCACTTCCGGTTATTTTTACCATCTTAAACATTTGAAATCCTCCCCTGGGCAATTGTGACACTTCATCTTGGCTCCACCTAGGACACTCTTCAATCACTTCTCTCTTCTCCCACAGCACTCTCGTCTGTCGGCAGTATGTGGCGTCTTTGCATTACCACCAATCTCACCACAGCAAGAAAGCAACGGGTTTTGGCAAGAGAGGAGGAGACTGCCTGGCTCAAACGGGGATTGAACCCACGACTTTGGCGTTATTAGCACCACGCTCTAACCAACTGAGCTAACAGGCCTCGTGCCCGCTGTCCTCTCTGTGCTGCAAAAAATGGAATTCAGGGAAGTTTCTTTTGTCCTTTTTTGAATAGAAAGCCCTGCGATTCAGTGTACGGGCTTTCTCGTGCTGTTTAATGGTTCTTGTAACCCAAATCCTACACTGGCCTCAAGTGCCCCCCCATTTCACAGCATTTTTCAGCTGATTTCAAATGTACCTAAAGGAGAAGCATTATTGAAGACCATCAATTACCAAGAGCTTTTCGTGGTCACTTTTAATGACCACAGAGAGCTATGACCTCGGTTTTACATCTCATCCAAAAGACAGCGCCTTTTTACCACACAGCGTCTCCGTCACTATACTGGGGCATTGGGACCCGCACAGACCTCAGGGTGAGCGCCCCACCGCTGGCTCCATTAACACCGCTTCCAGCTGTAAGCTTTGCTTTTCCCTGTAGGTCACCCTCATCCGGGTACTGACCTGGCTCACAGCTTCTAAGCTTCAGTGGGTTTTCAGTTGCGAGTTGAAAGGGGATGCAAGTGATGGAGCCGCTCGCTGCAAAAGCCACTGCATTGGCCAGGAATCGAACCCGGGCCTCCCGCGTGGCAGGCGAGAATTCTACCACTGAACCACCAATGCACGCTGCAAGGGTCTACAAAAAAGACGCTTTTTTACCACTCTGTGCTGGATGTTGGGTCCCAAGGGAACTTCTGGACGAGTGAGAATTTTCTGCTATCAAGATTTGGTTTCGGAGACTTTTGGCAGCCTACAGATGCAGCCATTCAAAATGCGTGGGCGATACCGCATTATTTTGCGGTACGCTGTACGCAGTCTACCGCAAGCTACCGGTAAATACCGCGAGTTACCGTAAATTCTCCTATAATACGACAAGCAAAATAATAGTATCCGGAATTTCCGCAAGGTGGAGCTAATAAAGCTCAACCTCTCATGTTTGAGCTGTGGCCATCAAAGTCTTTAACGAAGATATTACTAATAGTATTAATAATGAATGAACTTGGACAAGCTGTAAGTGTAAACTCAAAGTATTGCCCTGGTCAACATTCTTTTTTTCATTGACCGTCTTTGTAAAAGTAACACCACAGCATTTCGCAATCACGCATTTGTTTCCAATCATGCAAAGTACAGTAATTTTTGAGAATCGATTCACCATGCCTTTCACATGCTCATAAAAGAGATTGATTTAGGAACATAAACATATTACCATATGAAAACTGTACTGTATACAGTATGTATATGTATATTTAATGTCTTAACTGTGCCCGTTTAAGTATTGAATATTCATATCTAATTTTACCACTGAAGGGAAATCTTAGTAGCTGAGGATAAAAAGAATAGGAGCATACTGCAACGCGTGTGAAGGCCATAAACGATATTAATTTTGGAACATAAACATAGAGTATATGGCTGGTCTCGGTACTTTAAAGAAAACATACACGAAACATGGTTTCATTATGACCAGAATCGGTCTTGAGATATTTTTAACTTGATTTACAGAATTTGAGAAGTATGTCTTAACACCGATACTACAGTGCTTAAGTACTGCTCACGTATATGTTTCTAGGTTTATATTATGCATTTCATACGGTCAAATTACTTTTGAGCAACTAATAAGAAGCGCAAAACGGTATGCGTTTTAGTTTCGTTTTGTGCTGGGACCCGTGGATTGATTAGAGATATCAAGTACATACAAGTCATTTTTTAAATGTTGTAGTTCGTCTTGAAAAAATGTTACGAGTACATCATCCATCAACAATTACACAGGTTCTGTTTTCATATTGCGGATTTTGGTTACGTAATATTATTTTCTAGATTTCACGTTGTGAATATATGATTTGGGCAAACAGAGCCGCAAAGAAGTACATTATGGGTTGTTGTTGTTTTTTTTGCAGTTTTATCTAGAACAAGCGATGCTTAAATCTTTGTCTGATTCTTGTGAAACTATCCACACGACAGTTACAGTACCTAGGAGTTGACTTCAGTGATGTCACTGATGGGATGTTTCTAAAAATCCATCCTCTGTAAAACGTCTTCTCTAGTTGTCCTGCATATGTATTCGCTAATGAAGCTGTGTGTTCTGAGCCTGGATCTCTACATTTCTGTATGAACCAGCTTAGAGGGCTAAAGACAGCTTGTGTTTAAATTGAGTGTAAGGCAATTTATGCTTCTAAAGTCATGGTCAGCATTTATTATTGTACTGTGCTGTAAACTTGTTCTGTGCCTAGTCACATTATTTTATAGCGTTTTTATAGTGTTATCAAATCCGGTGGTGCTGTGTGTTAGTTTCCTGACTCCCATGTCACATGGTCTGTGATTGAAACCTGTGAAACCGGTTTAATTCGTCACAGCCAGCACTCCGGCAGAGAGGGGGTTGTACTCGTAAAGTAGAAGCAGGCGAGATTTCCAGCGAAAGACACCTCCCCCCCACCCTCATACGATTCGCATTGTAATTACACATTGTAATTGTATTACACATTGTACACATGCTTAAAAGAGAAGAGAGAAAACGCAAGCCTTCTTCAGGTGTGAGGGTCTTCTGCTCAGAATGAAACGCTAAAATGTAATGTAGGCTCTGAATGGGTTCAATTATGATTTGGGCTTGATTAAGGTCGCTGCCTTTCATCTAAAACCCTACTTGAATCCTTCGAAACTAAAAATCAGTGTTTGTGAGTTCTAAATAAAGAGGTATCCAGGTAACAGTGAAACGGGCGGACAGTCTGGGGAGATCGCCCGTTTTCCATGTAAATAGTTCACTGGTTCCGCACCCCTTGGTGTTTCTCTCGCTCTCTCTCGGGTCACCTGATCATTAGCTCAAAAGATTTCAGTGCTTTGTGTATATTCTAATGGTAGTGGGGGCAGGGTGTGTGCGAACAGGTTTGGTTGAAATTGCATTGGAGATCTATGTTCTTCACACCTGAAACATTTCCTCTGAAAGCATTTTCTTCGCAGTTTAACCGATCTTGTTACAGCATGTTACAGTTTACTATTATTAACCATATTAATTTTAAGTGCTTAATGCCATTTTTTGACCAGGCACGAATATTCTTAAGTCCATATCTTCGCAAGGGAATCAGTGCGAATTGCAATACTAATTAAATTAAAACTACTAACTACTAACTAATACTAATTAAAACAAACCAGAAACGTGTTGTTCTGTCTAATGACATTACAAGTGGAAAGATTACAGATTTTAATCGTCTTTAATTTTGTTACGTTATACATTTTAGAAACGTTTCATCCATACAAACACCACAAAACTATTTTCGATTGTATTTCTGAATAGTATGTTACACTTAGTTCACTGTTTTAAATACATCTAATTAAGAAAGTTAGGTGTTAGCATAAACTATTAGCAATCAATAATATTAAATTAAAGTTAAATACAAAACTAAAGAAAAAATAGGGTTAAATATAATTCAAAATATTTTGCTAACAATGTTAACTGTTTATGAATAATAAAATGTATTAACTAAGGAGTAGGATGGCACAGTTGTTAGTATGTTTTTTGTTTTGTTTCTTTTTCGTAAATACAACAGTAGTACCTGATGTCTGAAGTGGAAATCTAATAAGTAAATTGATTCTTAAAAATGTAGAGAGCTTTGAAAAAAATATATTGGTGCTTTTAGATAATATATTTCAAGGATGTAACTGCTGTGCTACAGTACGTGCAGAATTTTAGAAATCAGTTTGTCAACAAAGTACACTGTTTAGGTTAGTTTAGAAGACAATGTACCAAAACAATATATGCTGTCTGGGTCATTAGAATTAGCTGAAAGTAACTGATAAGCTTTGAATAACAAATCTAGTTTTTCTTCTCTCGCTCTATGATGTAATCTGTTTTCTCTTAGAGAAAGGGGAAGTTTTAGAAGGGACCAAGTGCTGAACTTTTTTACAGCGCAACGTCTTATAAAAACCCTGTTCTGCTTGTAACAAATTGAGTCTCTGGTTGCACTTTGCGAAGTGGTAGCAGGGCTCCCAATATTGCAATATTGAAATAAAGACCTTACTCAGGTGAGAACTCTCTCTTGTGGCTTCCTTGATAGTTATATTTCCATGACATGTCTCAGTGGCTTTCAAAATTAAATTATGCATGCAAACCTGTGAACTAGAAAGATAACTAAGATACCCATCCATTTATAATGGTGGCGAAGTGGTTAGCATTGCTATCTTGCAGTACTGGGGTCCTAGGATCAATTCCTGCCATCCTGTGTGTGGGGGTTTTACATGTTCTCTCTGGGTTACATGGTTTTTCTCCATATGTGTGATATGACTCCCTCTCGCACTCCGAAACATTCTGGTAAGTTAATTGGTTTATGGGAAAACTGGCCCTGGTGTGTGTGTGTTTGTGTCTGTCTGTCCTGTGATGGACTGGCGCTATGTCCAGGGTCCGTTGCTTACTGGGATAGGCTCCAAATCCTCTGTACTGGATAAAGAGATTAGAAATGGATGGAAGTAAAGGCACTGTGTGGATGGAACTATACACAGTGTTAGAAACCCACGATGAAATGGCAGCATCTCACTGAGAATAAAATATTTAATAGTGCTGGCTTAAGGAAACAGCCTTTCCACCTCTCTTGCACATCAGTATCCATACCTAGTTATTTAAACAAATTGCCTCTAATTATAAACATCTTAATATGCTGGCTCTGTGGATCCGCATCAGCTATGTTTGCCCATTCCTTCAATTCATGTGCATCCAACACACAGTTCAATGCCAGCAACTACACATAATCTAAAATACAATCCTTATTTCAGTATCTATGTAAACATATAGTCTGTTAACTTCATCATCTTCATCAAAAGTATGCCTAACCCCATTAGGAAGTGTTCTTGTTATAAGTGTATTCCTCAGCTTTCGCCAAATTATCTTCTTCTTGCCAACATCTCTAGTCTTTTATCCTGCAATAACTCAGCCAACACTTAAATCTCCAAAAGCTGCTTGTGTTAATTTCTTTAAATCACAAATATCATGTGTAAATACTGGCCATGTAATACTCTGCATTGTGGAATAATAGTTTATTTTAAAGGGAACTAGAGAAATCAAGAAAGGCTTTTTTTCTAGAATTAATAAATGCACATCCTGTTCACTGGTGAAATTAAATCCACACTGAGCAATCTTCAATATGTTCAGAATATGACAGCAAGAATCCTATCAGGGATGCATTACACCTGTTTTCAAGTCCTTGCACTGGTTACCTATCAGATTTCGAGTCAACTTCAAAATCCTTATCCTCCTTATACAGATGCAGCCATTCAAAGTGCGCGTTACAGACACGTACCGCAGGTGGCGTCGCTCAGTGTGACGCAAGATGACGCGTGGCACCGCAGTACGTGATTGGTTGACCAACAGGGGCACTCGTGGTTCGTTGGTTTGTCGTAGAAAGACTTACAGTACAGTAAACGTCTTTGCTGTGCCCGTTGTAGATATTGAATTTTACCACTGAAGGGAAATCTTAGTAGCTGAGCATAAAAAGAATAGGAGCATACTGTAACGCGTGTGAAGGCCATAAATGATATTAATTTTGGAACATAGACATACAGTATATAGCTTTTCTTGGTACTTTAAAGAAAAAAATACACACCAGTATTCCATTTCTCCCTAACGATTTTAAGCATCGAAGTATTTAACTAGCATGTGAAATAGCGTGTGAAAAAGTGGTAGTTTTAAGCTTTTCTGCTAATATAATATGGAATCGCGTATCTAAAGAATTTAATAACGGTATTCGTGTGCTGCGACAGGGCTGTGTAGGGCTGTTTCGCCTGCCTGTTCATGCGTGCTGTCTTGTAGCCGACTGGTCTAGGTGCGTGACTACCAGCGGGCAGGTTGTGTGTTCGAATCCAGCTGGTGCTAGACTTTTCTTTTAACAAACATTTCTTCGAAAAAATAGAATAGCGATATTATGGACAATCAATTGACTTTTATATTTCAAACTATCGCAACATGATCGATATTTGCGATATTTTGAACATATCTTCCCTTCTGACAGTGGCTCCTGCTTCTATTGTGTGTGTCTGTGCAACAGAGTAAATTTTTATAGAGAAATGGAGGCTGGACAGTATGCGTTACAATATAAACATTTATATTGATTTAAATCGTGTTCTGATTTAAATCGCAAACGCATGTTTAATTATATGTGTTTTTTAATCATAATCAGGCTAATGCAACATAAATTGATACAGTATCTTTGTCTTCTAAGTATCTTAATAAACTTTCAGCATAGCTTTCTACCCGTCAAGATTTATATTTCTTGGGATTTTGGGATCAAATGTGGAAGGATTAGATTATAATCGTTTTTATTTGTCAAATACGTGATTGTATTTCTGAATGTTATGTGACACCTACAGCAGTTCACTGCTTTAAATACATCGAATTAAGAAAGTTATGAGTAGCACTTTAGAACTTTTTTCTGAACCAGGGAAAATCTGATCATGTTTCTCTATAACAATAATAAAAAACTTTATTTTACATATCGCCTTTAAAAGTGGCATCTCAAAGCAATACAGTAGATCGAAAAACAGTTAAAAGGGACCAAATTAAATACCAGACAATCGCAAACGCGTTTTCAATAAAATTATTTTATTCATTCAGCAGTTTGTGAGAGGGACATCCAGCAGGGAGAGACACACACACCGGTTTTCATTGACAAAATTGTTTTTTTTCAATTCCTCTTGTCTAACAGGAATGTTTTGTTTGTGGACAGACTGTTAGACAAAAGGAAAAGACCGCCTCCTCCTATGAAGCATTAATCGCGTATCTAAGGAAAATTGCAGTATACCTTTGTTCATGCACATCATTATACAGTACAGTATCTCAATTTGTATTTCGATTAAAAAAAATCGTTTGCCCAGCCACTACTGTTGTTATTGTTTTTATCCTGTAAAGCGTTTCCTTTTTCTGCGTTTTCCATTTCCTTTTTCTGATCACTCGCTTTCTGGATACACATCTCACCTGTCCTGTTCTTTGTTTTCCTGGTTTGCTGATTATGCCTGCTGCGGTCCACTCCTACCCTCACACCTAAAGAATACTATTTTAAATTTCTTGGCGCAGTTCATTAACCCTTGTATGTGCTGTCCGCGCCGAAAATGCAATTAAAAAAAAGTCAAAAAACGCGCTCAAAATACAATTTATAGCTTAATAAGATACACTCCACAGGCAAATTTAATTGTGTGTTAGTTTCCTGACTCCCAGTATTTAAACTGCGACACTGATCATTCATCTCTAAATAAACTTTATTTTATATAGCGTTTTATGCGAATAGGTAATAAGATTGCTCATAAACCTAATCGCTTTTTCTACATAAACACAGCGTGATTGCTCTCTGAAAATGCTTTTCCTTTATTTTTAAAGTAGGCTCAGATTTCAACTATAGATCGTATTATTATAAACTTTCTTGGAAAAATGTATTTTATGTAAACCATGTTTGCTATTAATTCATTTAGGGCTAAAATACGTTCATTGTCTTCCAATCGAGTCGAGTTGACATTGGAAGCCTGCCACACCCGGACTGTTAAACCAACGCATTAGCACGTCAAAGCCCGTATTGGTATTGAGCCAGTATTGTCTTTAGTATTCCCCCCCTCTCCCCTCAATTCAATTCAATTCAAGGTGTTATATTTGCATGACAGATGGGTACAAGCAGTGTTGGGTATGTATGTTGTAATGCTTTCGGCAGACAGGCACTGTGTAAGAGCCGGCGCACCAGAGGAGCGCACTGAGGGAGCGTCTGCATTTATAACTTAGTTTTTAAAATTAGACAAGCAATATGAAGCATCTCCTTTTACGTTTAAGTCCCTTAAATACATTGAGCCAGCCACTACTGTTGTTATTGTAGTGGTTTGTCATCACTTAAGATTGCTTTTGATACCATCCTTACACAAAGCAGAAGGGAGATCTTAGTGCCTAAGCATAAAAAGAATAGGAGCATACTGCAACGCGTGTGAAGTCCATAAACGATATTAATTTTGGAACTTAAACATACAGTATATGGCTGGTCTCGGTACTTTAAAGAAAACATACACACCAGTATTCCATTTCTCCCTAAACATTTTAAGCATCGAAGTCTTTAACTAACGCGATACCGGAGTCAACAAGCATACTTTTAGAATTTGATTAAAAGGGAATATAATATGGAATCGCATATCTCAAGAAATTAATAACGATATAATTATATTCATGTTGCAAAAGAACTGCAACGGACATAAAAACTCCCTTGCTTTTAACAGAGCGTTCCATAATTTCTAACTACGAAAATGCCAGGTGAAAGGATTTGTAAACATATTTTGTTAAAGCGAGTCAGTTTTTTCCGCAACACATAAAAGACATTTTTCCAAGAAAGTTTAGCCTTTGTCACTAATGAAACCACTAAATAAAGACATAAATCTAGAAATCTTAAGATTTGTTTTATTTAATGTTGGTAGCAGGATGAACTGTCAGAGTGTATATTTTGTCGCAGAGTTGCTGCAAGATGTTAACAGTGAAAAAGGTATTTAGAAATGAGTTATTTCAAGATGAAAATTTTCAGAATAATTGCAAATCTAGCAGGATAGAGAAAGCACAGAAAACTGGCAGTTAGATTGATCAGACTAGTATGAAAAGTCATTTAGCAAAGGGAATGAGAAGAGTGACAAACTAGTATACTTTAGATCTTTTTAAATCTGATCATTTTTCCCTATAACAATAATAAAAAACTTTATTTGATATATCACCATTAAAGGTGGCATCTCAAAGCAATACAGTAGATGTAAAAACAGATAAAAGGACCACAGATTACAAAGTAAATGCATATAAGAAAGACAAGCAGTTAGAGGTGCTACCAAAATTAGAAAATGAAGCAGATACAGACACTAAGTCTTCTGAAAAGATTCTGAGGTTAGATTTAAACTGGCCCTGGTGTGTGTGTGTTTGTGTCTGTCTGTCCTGTGATGGACTGGCGCTATGTCCAGGGTGTATTCTGCCTTGTGTCCGTCGCTTACTGGGATAGGCTCCAAATCCTCTGTACTGGATAAAGAGATTAGAAATGGATGGAAGTAAAGGCACTGTGTGGATGGAACTATACACAGTGTTAGAAACCCACTATGAAATGGCAGCATCTCACTGAGAATAAAACATTTTATAGGGCTGGCTTAAGGAAACAGCCTTTCCACCTCTCTTGCACATCAGTATCCATACCTAGTTATTTAAACAAATTGCCTCTAATTATAAACATCTTAATATGCTGGCTCTGTGGATCCGCATCAGCTATGTTTGCCCATTCCTTCAATTCATGTGCATCCAACACACAGTTCAAAGCTAGCAACTACACAAAATCTAAAATATGAGCTCTACTTGCCACTTACAATACCAACAGTACCAGCTAACTTTAGTAGTGACATTTTCATGGATCTTTTTAACAATAAAATTTACAACATCAGACTTCAGACACAATTAAACAGGGCTCAAAAAAGTCTGGTACAAACATTTTCAGCATGGAATAAACCTTTACTTTATGGTATAAACCTTAAATGGATTCATATTCTCAATAAGATTTGGTGCTCAGTAACATGACTTAGAAAATGACAGAAGACATACGTATCATGCTTATCCTTCTATTTTTCATAATTGTAAACTCCTTAAGGCAGTTACATTTTCTCTGTTCTGACCTGGAGTTACAGAGAAATTTAAATTCTAATAAGAGATTTGTAATGAGGAAAGTCATACCAATCACTCATACCAGGATTTGCAATCACAATACAAATACTTTCTTTCTGTATGTGTTTATTTTGCAGTTTGAGTCTATGGCATTCCTTTGGGGGTCTATACTCCAAGGCATGACTTTTTTATGGGAACATGACATTTTTTTTAAAGTCTTTTAATGCAAGCTTCATATAAACCCTTAGCAGTGGTTACTGTCTGGAGCAGGTACTTGAATGGCACAGATTCATTGAAATGATTCAATTTCTTTTGAAAATATTTGGGATAATACATATTCCAGAAATCACAGCCGTTGAATTATCCAGAAATTAATTTCTCTCAGGGTGTATTTAACCCCTCATGGATGGCATTGTATGAAATGAGTTTGAAGTTCCCCATTTGCCTCTATTATGAGATGCTGTGGACACTATTTTATACATTTTAGGAGTGTCCATAGGAAGGTATGTTCTAGAAAGAGTGAACTTCTGTTTTGCCATTATTTTTAATAGGGGCGTTACATGTTTACACTTGGTGCTCCTACTAGAGGAGAGGATATGATTAATCTAGGCTTATCACAGAAACTGAAACACATCTGGTTGGTGAGTCTACTGTGGGTAAAATGTTACTGGTACCGCATGTTGTAAAGCTCGGTATTTTCTCTCTTGGCCTGACTTTTTTTAATGTCTGAGTGTTAGAATCCATGTTGTTGCTGGTAAGGGAATGGTAGGTGCTGTGATTGACACAGTCAAAGCCTTGTACAGAGATACCATTGTAGCTGTTTGACAGTATTTTAGATGCCCTTAGTTAAAAGCATGGGAGGAAGTACTGCCAAGGGAAGGGGGGGAGCAAGGATTTTTTCTTTGATTTTGTGAGGTTATTTTTTGTTATATTGTGTTTCAGAAAGCAAGAAAATAAGATTTACTGTATGATAAAAAGAGAAAGAGCTGGAGTAGATCCTCAGATCAGTTTGCTACCAGCAATCAAACAAAAAAATGGAAAGAATTGTCTCCTCCTGATTGGAACCTTTCTTACTGTCTTATTATAATTTATCAGGCTATCTTTTAATTTCCACTGAGAGAAGGAAGTCACTTGTCATGCAGCTATTTTATTCTTCATTGCACAATATGCTCTAAGTTAGCAAATGAAACATGAAATAAATCAAGAATACGATTAACATGAATGTATAAACATCCAAACTATACTTTATCACATTTAATTATTGGGTTAGCTTTTTATTGAGCCAAAATGTTATAAATGTGTGAACGTCTGTAAAATGGAAATATTTATATTTTTCTCTTTTCTGTTACCTGCCTGACAGCATTTTGTATCCCATTCAGTATATTACTGGAAAATATTAGACCCAACCTAAAGAATTCATGGGGGTAGTGGGACACAGTACTGCAACGAGTCTCCTAAAGGGACAGAGCTATTAGTACTTATGTGTTTGAGTCTGGAGAATATAGTAAACTCTAAACATTAAGGGAATGCATGGAATCGGAAAATATAAATTGCATAGTACACAAGACTTAACTGGTTTTATTCTAGGAAAGCAGACAAGACTGAGTCATGGGACTCAGAGGATCCAAGGCTAGACTGAGTATAATAGGCTTCGGGCTTCTATTGTGACATCTACTGTAAATTACAAAAATGTTAAAAGTAAACAAAATAAAGTAACTAGAATGTGGTCTGAAATCACCCCTTTAGACACCCCTTTTACTTCACTGGAGTCAGATATGAAAGGCAATAGTCTCCCGTTCTGTCTGCTGTGTGTTGCAGCAGAGGGACTCCCTGCAGCTGAAAGGGGCAGAGTAACTTGCATGCCCTCTAGTACAGTTTACACATGCACGACTTTAAAAGCTAGCAAGACAGGTTTCGATTCACATTAGCTGGCGAGCCTTGTTAAAAAACGAATGATAATGTAACATGCCACTGTTCATGAACAAAGTTATACTGAGATTTCCTAAGATACGTGATTAAAAAATAAATAAATAAAAATTTGAATCTCCTGCGGAACACATTCCATAAGAATCAGCGGTTTTACAGTATATATCGCCTTTAAAGGTGGCTTCTCAAAACGCTTTACGGGATAAAAACAACCAGAACAGCAGCAACAACAATATTGTATTTCGTTGCATTTTGAAAACCAAGTAATAACTTAACTATACAGTACGTGCAAACGTTTCGTATGTTGCTGTCGTGAATGCCTGCGTACCCATAAGTATTTTATTTGCCTTGAGTCTGTCTACACTATCTCTGTCCCACTACCCCCCTCTCTCCCTCAATTCAATTCAATTCAAGGTGTTTTATTTGCATGACAGATGGGTACAATTCTTGTTGGGAATGTATACTTTGATATTTACACCCGGCGCGGCACCGAGGGAGCGTCTGCATTTATAACTTGGTTTTTAAAATTAGTCAAGCAATATGAAGCATCTCCTTTAACTTTTAAGTCCCTTAATACATTGAGCACAGCTTTCTCACCATCCTTACACAAAGCAGAAACTGTCCGATGACTCACAGTACAAGTGGAAAGATTACAGATTTTAATCGTCTTTAATTTTGTCTTTAATTTTGCCTGTGGAGTGTATCTTATTAAGCTATAAATTGTATTTTGAGCGCGTTTTTTGACTTTTTTTTAATTGCATTTTCGGCGCGGACAGCACATACAAGGGTTAATGAACTGCGCCAAGAAATTTAAAATAGTATTCTTTAGGTGTGAGGGTAGGAGTGGACCGCAGCAGGCATAATCAGCAAACCAGGAAAACAAAGAACAGGACAGGTGAGATGTGTATCCAGAAAGCGAGTGATCAGAAAAAGGAAATGGAAAACGCAGAAAAAGGAAACGCTTTACAGGATAAAAACAATAACAACAGTAGTGGCTGGGCAAACGATTTTTTTTAATCGAAATACAAATTGAGATACTGTACTGTATAATGATGTGCATGAACAAAGGTATACTGCAATTTTCCTTAGATACGCGATTAATGCTTCGTAGGAGGAGGCGGTCTTTTCCTCTTGTCTAACAGTCTGTCCACAAACAAAACATTCCTGTTAGACAAGAGGAATTGAAAAAAAACAATTTTGTCAATGAAAACCGGTGTGTGTGTCTCTCCCTGCTGGATGTCCCTCTCACAAACTGCTGAATGAATAAAATAATTTTATTGAAAACGCGTTTGCGATTGTCTGGTATTTAATTTGGTCCCTTTTAACTGTTTTTCGATCTACTGTATTGCTTTGAGATGCCACTTTTAAAGGCGATATGTAAAATAAAGTTTTTTATTATTGTTATAGAGAAACATGATCAGATTTTTCCTGGTTCAGAAAAAAGTTCTAAAGTGCTACACATAACTTTCTTAATTCGATGTATTTAAAGCAGTGAACTACTGTAGGTGTCACATAACATTCAGAAATACAATCACGTATTTGACAAATAAAAACGATTATAATCTAATCCTTCCACATTTGATCCCAAAATCCCAAGAAATATAAATCTTGATGGGTAGAAAGCTATGCTGAAAGTTTATTAAGATACTTAGAAGACAAAGATACTGTATCAATTTATGTTGCATTTGCCTGATTATGATTAAAAAACACATATAATTAAACACGCGTTTGCGATTTAAATCAGAACACGATTTAAATCAATATAAATGTTTATATTGTAACGCATACTGTCCAGCCTCCATTTCTCTATAAAAATTTACTCTGTTGCACACACACACACAATAGAAGCAGGAACCACTGTCAGAAGGGAAGATATGTTCAAAATATCGCAAATATCGATCATGTTGCGATATTTTGAAATATAAAAGTCAATTGATTGTCCATAATATCGCTATTCTATTTTTTCGAAGAAATGTTTGTTAAAAGAAGAGTCTAGCACCAGCTGGATTCGAACACACAACCTGCCAGCTGGTAGTCACGCACCTAGACCAGTCGGCTACAAGATAGCACGCATGAACAGGTAGGCGAAACAGCCCTACACAGCCCTGTCGCAGCACACGAATACCGTTATTAAATTCTTTAGATACGCGATTCCATATTATATTAGCAGAAAAGCTTAAAACTACCACTTTTTCACACGCTATTTCACATGCTAGTTAAATACTTCGATGCTTAAAATCGTTAGGGAGAAATGGAATACTGGTGTGTATTTTTCCTTTAAAGTGCCGATTCCTGGAATCTGACTGGCTGACACCCCTCTGAAGTGGTTCCATAAAATCTGGTATACGGAAAAGAAAGCGTTGATAAATACAAGTGTCTTTTAATACACTCTTTGCTGTGCTCTTGAGGATCCTTGTGATATTTTAAGCTCTAGTTGAATGATAGGTGTCGCATTTTAAATCATTTTCGTAGTTAGAAATTATGAAACGCCCTGTTAAAAGCAAGGAAGTTTTTATGCCCATTGAAGTAAAACAAAATGCCTGACAAAGTATGGCTTGGACAGATTCCAAGTGCTTGTACAAATGTGCTAAAGAAATTATACTTTGAGTATACAGCTTGTCCAAAGTCATCCATTATTAATACTATTAGTAATATCTTCAGTAAAGGCTTTGATGCATAAATATTTCTGATAAAGGTAGGTTGTGTACTTTTGTCCAACTGAGCAATCTTGCTTTCATAAAATATACCAACATTTTAATGACTGATGATTAACATGCTGTAATACACAGTTCAAAATTAAAGGCTCAAATGCTGTACATGAGAGGTTAAGCTCCCCCTGGCGGTTTTACAAGGCGACGCCGGATAGTTAACCACGTGACACCACGTTAACTGCGTCATACTGCGTGATACTGCGACACGCCCACCGGGGTATGCCGCGAAATACCTCACTCATTTTGAATGGCTGCATCTGTATACTGTCCTACAACTGTTATTATTGATCACCGAATTATTGTACTTGACATGACTTCATTCAGCCTTTCCTGAACGTCTATGACAGGCAGAGAGAGTGCTGTTTCTGGTGCGATCTTTTGCAGCTGACATTTCACTGTTTTAAACGAACAAGAAATTAGATTGCTCATAAATCAGTTATTCTATATAAACACAGCGTAATTGCCCTCCGAAAATCCTCTTTTTCTTGTTCGTTTTAGAGACCTTGATCGAAACTGATTTTAGATGTCAGAAAGGATTTATTTTCTCTGTATTTCCTACATTGCTTTGTCGAGATTTTAACTTTATATCTAACTTTAAATCTAGGCTCAGATTTCAACTATAAATCGTACAGTAATTAATAGCAGTAAATACTGATGTTTTGCGCCCTCTTACCACAAAAATATATGTTTTGTAGTTGGGATTAACTTTATTTCGTACGCGTAGCTACTCCGATTCGGACACCGAACAGTTAAAGATGGCGGCAAATCAGACACCCAGAGAGGGGGCGTCTTCTCGCCTCCATAACTAAAATGCCAAATAGGAGTGGCTTAAGCGACATACACAGTCGTGTAACTGACAGTTTGAGGTAGCCTATCGTGTAAATTTCGCTTTGTTGCTGATAGGTTAAGCTTTCGAAACTCTGCCCCAAAGTCATGTGACTGATTTTTCGCCCTGTTTCGTTGGTTAAACGCAATGATCACAAGCACCACCATGGTAACTGGGATGTGTAGTTTTTAATTCCGTTTGAATTATAACTGTACGTACTGTCTTCATATTTGGCCAGGGCTTTAAAGAGAAGGTGCGCCAAAAAATTTCGGTGCCGTCGTCTCCGCTTTAAAGGTACCCCCGTGCTGGAAGAATTTGACCTCGGAACGTTTGCCCAGCGTAGTTATAGTGGACATAAAAACAAGAGTTCGCTGGCATTATATCCTAGAAGACACAGACCGGCACCAGACCGGTAAATGCTTGATGAACTAGGGATTGGACAGTTTCCAAGTGCTTGTACAATCGATGGAAATGTTCAAATAAATGTGCAAAAGAAATAAACAAAATAATCATTTATTTCTTTATCATATTAGCTAGCTAATATCCTCTCTTTGCTAGTTAGTGGCTGTGTTTCTGCGTTGGGTAGCAACGGGTGACTGTTCTCAGGCGGAAGATGTAAACAGCTTAATTTTCGTGTTAAATAATTTTTAAAAATTAAAATTCATTCTATACAGCAATCACATATTTGGGTACCGTTTCATACAACTTTCATGCTTAAAATGTTTAGGGAGAAATGGAAGACTGGTGTGTATTTTTTCTTTAAACTATCAAGACCAGCCATACACAGTACAGTTAATGTACATACAGTAATGTTTATGTTCCTAAATTAATATCGTTTATGACCTTCAGATGCGTTATGCTCCTCTTCTTTTTATGCTCAGCTACTAAAATTTCCCTTTAGTGGTAAAATTCCATATAAATATTCAAAACTAAGCAGATTGAAATGTGCACAGTAAAGACATTAGATGATTAAATCTTTTCACTACCAACCAATGCACCACGAGTGCCCCTGTCGGTCATTTTGGCCAGCCAATCACTTACCGCGGTGCCCTACGGTGCCCTGCGGGTTGGTTACTGTACCACGGGTTTTTACCGCTCATTTTGAATGGCTGCATCTGTAGGTTGTCTCTCGCAGTGTTCAGGAATTGCATTCCGAAACTGAGTCAGATCAAAAGTTGTAAGAAAAGCACCTATGGTGTCGGTTCGAACAGCTTTATTGATTCGATGTTAAAGGCCGGAAATGGGGCACAAGACACGCGACCGCAAAAAGCGTCGCCATCTGCTTCCAGCTGCAAAATGCCGTTTGCGGACGCTGAAGCATTTGAACTTGAACTTTATTGCCATATGTAACCGGTACTGGTACAATGGAATTCTTACTTACAGAAGGTCTCTCGATTGTAAAACAAGTGTAAAAAACAAGACAAAGTGCAAACAGTGCATCAAGACAATGTACAAACAAACAATAGACAATGTGCAAGTAAACATGTAGACATTTCTTTCCAAGGCAGCGGGTACAAGCGATCTCGCGTTTTAAAACCACCAGGAAAAGCAGAAAGGCACTTTTCCTTGCTTGCGCCAGCACACGACGACGTGAGGAGGACACCGTAGTCGGTAGGATTCGAACCTGCGCGGGGAGACCCCAATGGATTTCTAGTCCATCGTCTTAACCACACGGCCACGACTACAGTGAGCACCGCTGTTGCTGCGTTCTTGCTACAATCTCACATGGATCGCGAGGCGCTGGCGGAAACCTTTTTCAAAGTCGTTCTCCATTAAAAAAAAAACCTTTCCAAAATACAAGCCTTGCAGACAGACACGCCTCAGAGGACTTAAGGGTGGCTTCATGTGGGAATGATAAAGTCTCCCCGTCCGGACAGGAAAATGGCACTTTGTTAGACACAAAGAAACAATCAACAACAGACAAATGTCCACAAGCATTTAAGAAGCCGCACCATGTTCTTGCTACAATCTCACACGGATCGCGAGACGCCGGCGGAAATCTTTTTCAAAGTCGTTCTCCGTTAAAAAAAAAAACCTTTCCAAAATACAAACCTTGCAGACAGACACGCCTCAGAGGACTTAAGGGTGGCTTCATGTGGGAATGATAAAGTCTCCCCGTCCGGACAGGAAAATGGCACTTTGTTAGACACAAAAAAACAATCAACAACAGACAAATGTCTACAAGCATTTTAGAAGCCGCACTTGAAATAGCTCTTACATTCGTGTTAGATGCAGGAATCGCCTTTTTATTGACGCTCTTACGAACGCCATGGAAAGCAAAACAAAGCAAAGCAGAGCAGAACAAAACGAACAAAATAAAACCCTCAAATCCTGCACTTGAATATAATGCCGTTACGTGCCGAAGCGGTATTGGACGTCATCCTAGCACTGCAACCCGGGGCGTACGGTATATGGGAACGAGCACACGTCACGAATTGTCTCTAATAACTCCCTGCACTGTAAGGCGCCTTGAAGCGTGCACACTCAACATTCATCTTTGCGCATCTGTGAAAGGTAAACTCTTGAGCAAACTCTGAACCAGACACTCAAACTCCAGCTAGCATTAGGGGTAGCATTCCCACGCTACTTGAACACTTTGTTTACGCTCAGTGCTGGATTTTGGGAACTTTAGGACGAGTGGGACTTTTCTCCTATCTGTCAATTCGTTTTGTTTTGGAGACTCTTGGCTGTCTGTGTTGTATAGTGCAGCGTGAAGAAAACGTTTTCGAAAACTGTGCCGGCTCAAAAGTTGTAAGAAATCCTCTCCAGCTCTTTTAAGTCTCTTCAGTTTTGTCATTTAAAGTGAAACTAGATGTATAACTGGAGCCTCACTTATGCAAATGGTGAGGCTCCAGTTCGACATCTAGTTTTACTTTATATGACAGAAGTACGTCAGACTGCGCCGGACTGGGGGATCACTTCCGGTTATTTTTACCATCTTAAATATTTGAAATCCTCCCCTATGCAATTGTGACACTTCATCTTGGCTCCACCTAGGACACTCTTCAATCTTCCATCACTTCTCTCTTCTCCCGCAACACTCTCGTCTGTCGGCAGTATGTGGCGTCTTTGCATTACCACCAATCTCACCACAGCAAGAAAGCAACGGGTTTTGGCAAGAGAGGAGGAGACTGAGAGGTATGTCTTAACACCGATACTACAGTGCTTAAGTACTGCTCACGTATATGTTTCTAGGTTTATATTATGCATTTCATACGGTCAAATTACTTTTGAGCAACTAATAAGAAGCGCGAAACGGTATGCGTTTTAGTTTCGTTTTGTGCTGGGACCCGTGGATTGATTAGAGATATCAAGTACATACAAGTCATTTTTTAAATGTTGTAGTTCGTCTTGAAAAAATGTTACGAGTACATCATCTATCAACAATTACACAGGTTCTGTTTCCATATTGCGGACTTTGGTTACGTAATATTATTTTCTAGATTTCACGTTGTGAATATATGATTTGGGCAAACAGAGCCGCAAAGAAGTACATTATGGGTTGTTGTTGTTTTTTTTGCAGTTTTATCTAGAACAAGCGATGCTTAAACCTTTGTCTGATTCTTGTGAAACTATCCACACGACAGTTACAGTACCTAGGAGTTGACTTCAGTGATGTCACTGATGGGATGTTTCTAAAAATCCATCCTCTGTAAAACGTCTTCTCTAGTTGTCCTGCATATGTATTCGCTAATGAAGCTGTGTGTTCTGAGCCTGGATCTCTACATTTCTGTATGAACCAGCTTAGAGGGCTAAAGACAGCTTGTGTTTAAATTGAGTGTAAGGCAATTTATGCTTCTAAAGTCATGGTCAGCATTTATTATTGTACTGTGCTGTAAACTTGTTCTGTGCCTAGTCACATTATTTTATAGCGTTTTTATAGTGTTATCAAATCCGGTGGCGCTGTGTGTTAGTTTCCTGACTCCCATGTCACATGGTCTGTGATTGAAACCTGTGAAACCGGTTTAATTCGTCACAGCCAGCACTCCGGCAGAGAGGGGGTTGTGTTCGTAAAGTAGAAGCAGGCGAGATTTCCAGCGAAAGACACCTCCCCCCCACCCTCATACGATTCGCATTGTAATTACACATTGTAATTGTATTACACATTGTACACATGCTTAAAAGAGAAGAGAGAAAACGCAAGCCTTCTTCAGGTGTGAGGGTCTTCTGCTCAGAATGAAACGCTAAAATGTAATGTAGGCTCTGAATGGGTTCAATTATGATTTGGGCTTGATTAAGGTCGCTGCCTTTCATCTAAAACCCTACTTGAATCCTTTGAAACTAAAAATCAGCGTTAGTGAGTTCTAAATAAAGAGGTATCCAGGTAACAGTGAAACGGGCGACAGTCTGGGGAGATCGCCCGTTTTCCATGTAAATAGTTCCCTGGTTCCGCACCCCTTGGTGTTTCTCTCGCTCTCTCTCGGGTCACCTGATCATTAGCTCGAAAGATTTCAGTGCTTTGTGTATATTCTAATGGTAGTGGGGGCAGGGTGTGTGGGAACAGGTTTGGTTGAAATTGCATTGGAGATCTATGTTCTTCACACCTGAAACATTTTCTCTGAAAGCATTTTCTTCGCAGTTTAACCGATCTTGTTACAGCATGTTACAGTTTACTATTATTAACCATATTAATTTTAAGTGCTTAATGCCATTTTTTGACCAGGCACGAATATTCTTAAGTCCATATCTTCGCAAGGGAATCAGTGCGAATTGTAATACTAATTAAATTAAAACTACTAACTACTAACTAATACTAATTAAAACAAACCAGAAACGTGTTGTTCTGTCTAATGACATTACAAGTGGAAAGATTACAGATTTTAATCGTCTTTAATTTTGTTACGTTATACATTTTAGAAACGTTTCATCCATACAAACACCACAAAACTATTTTCGATTGTATTTCTGAATAGTACAGATGCAGCCATTCAAAATGCGTGAGGTATTTCGCGGCATACCCCGGTGGGCGTGTCACAGTATCACGCGGTATGACGCAGTTAACGTGGTGTCACGTGGTTAACTATCCGGCGTCGCCTTGTAAAACCGCCAGGGGGAGCTTAACCTCTCATGTACAGCATTTGAGCCTTTAATTTTGAACTGTGTATTACAGCATGTTAATCATCAGTCATTAAAATGTTGGTATATTTTATGAAAGCAAGATTGCTCAGTTGGACAAAAGTACACAACCTACCTTTATCAGAAATATCAAAGCCTTTACTGAAAATATTACTAATAGTATTAATAATGGATGACTTTGGACAAGCTGTATACTCAAAGTATAATTTCTTTAGCACATTTGTACAAGCACTTGGAATCTGTCCAAGCCATACTTTGTCAGGCATTTTGTTTTACTTCAACGGGCATAAAAACTTCCTTGCTTTTAACAGGGCGTTTCATAATTTCTAGCTACGAAAATGATTTAAAATGCGACACCTATCATTCAACTAGAGCTTAAAATATCACAAGGAAAAATACACACCGGTATTCCATTTCTCCCTAAACATTGTAAGCTTCGAAGTCTTTAACTAACGTGATACCGGAGTCAACAAGCATACTTTTAGAATTTGATTAAAAGGGAATATAATATGGAATCGCGTATCTCAAGAATTTAATAACGGTATGATTACATCCGTGTACTGCGGCAGGGCTGTGTAGGGCTGTTTCGCCTGCCTGATCATGCAAGCTCTCTTGTAGCCTACTGGTCTAGGTGCGTGACTACCAACTGGCAGGTTGTGTGTTCAAATCCAGCTGGTGCTGGACTTTTATTTTAACAAACATTTCTTTGAAAAAATAGGTAAGCGATATTATGGACAATCAGTTGACTTTTATATTTCAAAATATCGCAACATGATCGATATTTGCGATATTTTGAACATATCTTCCCTTCTGACAGCGGTTCCTGCTTCTATTGTGTGTGTGTGTGTGCAACAGTAAATTTTTATAGAGAAATGGAGGCTGGACAGTATGCGTTACAATATAAACATTTATATTGATTTTAATCGTGTTCTGATTTAAATCGCAAACGCGTGTTTAATTATGTGTTTTTAATCATAATCAGGCTAATGCATTTCTACATTTTCTGTATGAACCAGCTTAGAGGTTCATACAGAAAGACAGCTTGTGTTTAAATTGAGTGTAAGGTAATTTATGCTTCTAAAGTCATGGTCAGTATTGTTGTACTGTGCTGTACTGTGTCACATTATTTTATAGCGTTTTTATTGCGTTATTAAATCCGGTGGCGCTGTGTTAGTGTCCTGACTCACATTATTTAAACTACCACACTGATCATTCATCTCTAAATAAACTTTATTTTATATAGCGTTTTAAGCGATTAGGTAATTAGATTGCTCATAAACCTAATCGCTTTTTCTACATAAACACAGTGTGATTGCTCTCTGAAAATGCTTTTCCTTTATTTTTAAAGTAGGCTCAGATCGTATTATTATAAACTTTCTTGGAAAAATGTATTTTATGTAAACCATGTTTGCTATTAATTCATTTAGGGCTAAAATACGTTCATTGTCTTCCAATCGAGTCGAGTTGACATTGGAAGCCTGCCACACCCGGACTGTTAAACCAACGCATTAGCACGTCAAAGCCCATTGAGCCAGTATTGGCTTTAGTATCCCCCCCTTCTCCCCTCAATTCAATTCAATTCAAGGTGTTTTATTTGCATGACAGATGGGTACAAGCAGTGTTGGGTATGTTTATTGTAACGCTTACAGCAGACAGGCACTGTGTAGGAGCCGACGCACCAGAGCAGCGCCTGCATTTATAACTTAGTTTTTAAAATTAGTCAAGCAATACGAAGCATCTCCTTTTACTTAGTGCCTGAGCATACTGCAACGCGTGTGAAGCCCATAAACGATATTAATTTTGGAACTTAAACATACAGTATATGGCTGGTCTCGGTACTTTAAAGAAAACATACACACCAGTATTCCATTTCTCCCTAAACATTTTAAGCATCGAAGTCTTTAACTAACGCGATACTGGAGTCAACAAGCATACTTTTAGAATTTGATTAAAAGGGAATATAATATGGAATCGCGTATCTCCAGAATTTAAAGACCAGACAATCGCAAACTCGTTTTCAATAAAATTATTTTATTCATTCAGCAGTTTGTGAGAGGGACATCCAGCAGGGAGAGACACACACACCGGTTTTCATTGACAACATTGTTTTTTTTTCAATTCCTCTTGTCTAACAGGAATGTTTTGTTTGTGGACAGACTGTTAGACAAGAGGAAAAGACCGCCTCCTCCTACGAAGCATTTCGTTGATCCGATCACGAATTCTTTTCCAGTCGTACGCAGCAAGGGTTGAGAATCTCCGATTCACCATCGTACTAATGGTTTCCCGGAGATTGCAAGGCAAGGCACTTTTGCCTCTGGACCCATCGAAATTTACAGACGTGGTCCACCCCCAGTAAATTTCAAAAGTCACAAGATTTCGAAACACGAGGGCGGCGTAGCGGTCGGCTCTTGCTTTCCCGTCTATGCCGATGCACTGCAAGTACAACCCCCCCTCCATCTCCTGGGTGATGGGTAGCAGTTGGACATCTGGGAGAATTATTCGTCCCACTGGCATCTGTGAATTCCGCTGTGCTTCCTGGGGGGAGATAGCCGGCGGGGACAGCATCAACAGAGTCCTGCGCGGTGGTGAACTGAGAGGCCGGGATGGAGTGTCCTGAGGCGGTGTGTGCTCTGCGGGGGGCAGAGCTTCCGCCAGGCATTGCAACCTGCGCGGCGGGGAGAGGCACTTTTCAGGAGACAGCTGCTCAACTGTTTGACTGCTGGAACATACTGTCTCCTTCCTCTGCATTTTCAGGAGTGTCTCTAGCCTCCCAGTCCTCCCCAGTAATGCATCGTACTGCTCCCGCTGCTGCCGAAATGTCTCCATACAGGTGCTGCTTCTACAGGTTGGCACCCTGGCCAGTGGCCGAGAGCAGAGACCCACGGCCTGTGGCAAAATAACATAAGTCATGTAAGAAATAAAGTCACACAGTAGTATTCATCAGTCGCGGAACAGAAGTCAAAATAAACTTTTCTTTTTTTCCGTCTTACCGCTTTCTTTTTTACTGTCCTTGTGGTAGATCGTTTCGCCCGTGCGGTGTTTTCTTGAAGAACAGGCTACGAAGAAATAATTATAATTGAATTTAAAATTCAAAACGGCAATAATACCTTGTAATATGCGCTGTAATCGCGTATTTCAGATGAAGTCTGCTGTATTTGCTTACCCTTCGCTCTTTGGAAGCTGGGGCGGCAGAAGCACCTCGTCTCTTCCCGTAAAAGGTCTTGGTCTCCATACTGTACTATGGTCGCTGTAGTGCAGGTTCGCAGTTTTTTTTTTTGCGATGGGAGCTCACCCAATCCCTTGGTGTCTTTTATGCTATATTCACCTCTACGGCTAGAGTGTGTTCATTGTCTTCCAATGAAAGGCGGGTGCCTTTTGCCGAAGTCGGGAGACATTGGGGGCTTGCCACACCCGGACTGTTAAACCAACGCATTAGCACGTCAAAGCGCATTGAGGACCCGGGCGCAATAGTTGTTTTGTCCCTTGATTTACTGATCTGCATTAATTAAATCTTGTCAGTCAGGTCTTTTTTTCTCTATTTCAATTGTCGTTTACACATGCACGACTTTAAAAGCTAGCATGACAGGTTTCGATTCACATTAGCTGGCGAGCCTTGTTAAAAAAAACAATGACAATGTAACATGCCACTGTTTGTTCATGAACAAAGTTATACTGAGATTTCCTTAGATACGCGATTAAAAAATAAATAAAAATTTGAATCTCCTGCGGAACACATTCCATAAGAATCAGCGGTTCTACAACATATATCGCCTTTAAAGGTGGCTTCTCAAAACGCTTTACGGGATAAAAACAACCAGAACAGCAGCAACAACAATATTGTATTTCATTGCACTTTGAAAACCAAGTAATAACTTAACTCAGTACGTGCAAACGTTTTGTATGTTGCTGTCTTGAATGCCTGCGTACCCATAAGTATCTTATTTGCCTTGAGGCCTGTCTACAGTATATTTGTCCCCCTATCTCCCTCAATTCAATTCAATTCAAGGTGTTTTATTTGCATGACAGATGGGTACAATTCTTGTTGGGAATGTATACTTTGATATTTACACCCGGCGCGTCACCGAGGGAGCGTCTGCATTTATAACTTAGTTTTTAAAATTAGTCAAGCAATATGAAGCATCTCCTTTAGCTTTTAAGTCCCTTATGGTTTTTTCGTATTATATTCCCTATTAATCAAACTCTAAGAGTATGTATCGGCTTGTCAGTCAGGTCTTTTTTTCTCTTTTTCAATTGTCGTTTACACATGCACGACTTTAAAAGCTAGCAAGACAGGTTTCGATTCACATTAGCTGGCGAGCCTTGTTAAAAAAAACAATGACAATGTAACATGCCACTGTTTGTTCATGAACAAAGATACTGAGACTTCCTTAGATACGCGATTAAAAAATAAATAAAAATTTGAATCTCCTGCGGAACACATTCCATAAGAATCAGTGGTTCTACAACATATATCGCCTTTAAAGGTGGCTTCTCAAAACGCTTTACGGGATAAAAACAACCAGAACAGCAGCGACAACAATATTGTATTTCATTGCACTTTGAAAATTGCATTTGAGCACGGTTTTTGACTTTCTTAAAATTGCATTTTGGGCGCGGACAGCACATACAAGGGTTAATGAACTGCGCCAAGAAATTTAAAATAGTTTTCTTTAGGTGTGAGGGTAGGAATGGACCGCAGCAGGCATAATCAGCAAACCAGGAAAACAAAGAACAGGACAGGTGAGATGTGTAGCCAGAAAGCGAGTGATCAGAAAAAGGAAATGGATTTGTCAACTGATTGTCCATAATATCGCTTACCTATTTTTTCGAAGAAATGTTTGTTAAAATAAAAGTCCAGCACCAGCTGGATTCGAACACACAACCTGCCAGTTGGTAGGCACGCACCTAGACCAGTAGGCTACAAGACAGCTCGCATGATCAGGCAGGCGAAACAGCCCTACACAGCCCTGCCGCAGTACACGGATATAATCATACCGTTATTAAATTCTTGAGATACGCGATTCCATATTATATTCCCTTTTAATCAAATTCTAAAAGTATGCTTGTTGACTCCGGTATCACGTTAGTTAAAGACTTCGAAGCTTACAATGTTTAGGGAGAAATGGAATACTGGTGTGTATTTTTTTCTTTAAAGTACCAAGACCAGCTATATACTGTATGTTTATGTTCCAAAATTAATATCGTTTATGGCCTTCACACGCGTTACAGTATGCTCCTATTCTTTTTATGCTCAGCTACTAAGATTTCCCTTCAGTGGTAAAATTCAATATCTACAACGAGCACAGTAAAGACGTTTACAGTAAGTCTTTCTACGACAGACCAATGGACCATGAGTGCCCCTGTCGGTCAACCAATCACGCACCGTGGTATCCCGCGTCATCATACCTGCGGTATCTGTACCGCGGTGTCTGTACCGCGCACTTTGAATGGCTGCATCTGTATGTTACACTTAGTTCACTGTTTTAAATAGATCTAATTAAGAAAGTTAAGTGTTAGCATAAACTATTAGCAATCGATAATATTAAATTTAGCACTGTAATAAGCTGTTGCACTTTCCCCCGCATCTTGTAAAAATATATTTTCATTGTTCAAATATACATTAAGTCTGACTATCATATAATAAGTTAAATACAAAACTAAAGAAAAAATAGGGTTAAATATAATTCAAAATATTTTGCTAACAATGTTAACTGTTTATGAATAATAAAATGTATTAACTAAGGAGTAGGATGGCTCAGTTGTTAGTATGTTTTTTTGTTTTGTTTCTTTTTCATAAATACAACAGTAGTACCTGATGTCTCATTGGCTTTCAAAATTAAATTATGCATGCAAACCTGTGAACTAGAAAGATAACTAAGATATCCATCCATTTATAATGGTGGCGAAGTGGTTAGCATTGCTATCTTGCAGCACTGGGGTCCTAGATTCATTTCCTGCCATCCTGTGTGTGAGGGGATTACATGTTCTCTCTGGGTTAGATGGTTTTTCTCCATATGTGTGATATGACTCCCTCTCGCACTCCAAAACATACTGGTAAGTTAATTGGTTTATGGGAAAACTGGCCCTGGCGTGTGTGTGTTTGTGTCTGTCTGTCCTGTGATGGACTGGCGCTATGTCCAGGGTGTATTCTGCCTTGTGTCCGTTGCTTACTGGGATAGGCTCCAAATCCTCTGTACTGGATAAAGAGATTAGAAATGGATGGAAGTAAAGGCACTGTGTGGATGGAACTATACACAGTGTTAGAAACCCACGATGAAATGGCAGCATCTCACTGAGAATAAAATATTTTATAGTGCTGGCTTAAGGAAACAGCCTTTCCACCTCTCTTGCACATCAGTATCCATACCTAGTTATTTAAACAAATTGCCTCTAAGTATAAACATCTTAATATGCTGGCTCTGTGGATCCGCATCAGCTATGTTTGCCCATTCCTTCAATTCATGTGCATCCAACACACAGTTCAATGCCAGCAACTACACATAATCTAAAATACAATCCTTATTTCAGTATCTATGTAAACATATAGTCTGTTAACTTCATCATCTTCATCAAAAGTATGCCTAACCCCATTAGGAAGTGTTCTTGTTATAAGTGTATTCCTCAGCTTTCCCCAAATTATCTTCTTCTTGCCAACATCTCTAGTCTTTTATCCTGCAATAACTCAGCCAACACTTAAATCTCCAAAAGCTGCTTGTGTTAATTTCTTTAAATCACAAATATCATGTGTAAATACTGGCCATGTAATACTCTGCATTGTGGAATAATAGTTTATTTTAAAGGGAACTAGAGAAATCAAGAAAGGATTTTTTTCTAGAATTAATAAATGCACATCCTGTTCACTGGGGAAATTAAATCCACACTGAGCAATCTTCAATATGTTCAGAATATGACAGCAAGAATCCTATCAGGGATGCATTACACCTGTTTTCAAGTCCTTGCACTGGTTACCTATCAGATTTCGAGTCAACTTCAAAATCCTTATCCTCCTTATATACTGCCCTACAACTGTTATTATTGATCACCGAATTATTGTACTTGACATGACTTCATTCAGCCTTTCCTGAACGTCTATGACAGGCAGAGAGAGTGCTGTTTCTGGTGCGATCTTTTGCAGCTGACATTTCACTGTTTTAAACGAACAAGAAATTAGATTGCTCATAAATCAGTTATTCTATATAAACACAGCGTAATTGCCCTCCGAAAATCCTCTTTTTCTTGTTCGTTTTAGAGACCTTGATCGAAACTGATTTTAGATGTCAGAAAGGATTTATTTTCTCTGTATTTCCTACATTGCTTTGTCGAGATTTTAACTTTATATCTAGGCTCAGATTTCAACTATAAATCGCACAGTAATTAATAGCAGTAAATACTGATGTTTTGCGCCCTCTTACCACAAAAATATATGTTTTGTAGTTGGGATTAACTTTATTTCGTACGCGTAGCTACTCCGATTCGGACACCGAACAGTTAAAGATGGCGGCAAATCAGACACCCAGAGGGGGGGCGTCTTCTCGCCTCCATAACTAAAATGCCAAATAGGAGTGGCTTAAGCGACATACACAGTCGTGTAACTGACAGTTTGAGGTAGCCTATCGTGTAAATTTCGCTTTGTTGCTGATAGGTTAAGCTTTCGAAACTCTGCCCCAAAGTCATGTGACTGATTTTTCGCCCTGTTTCGTTGGTTAAACGCAATGATCACATGCACCACCATGGTAACTGGGATGTGTAGTTTTTAATTCCGTTTGAATTATAACTGTACGTACTGTCTTCATATTTGGCCAGGGCTTTAAAGAGAAGGCGCGCCAAAAAATTTCGGTGCCGTCGTCTCCGCTTTAAAGGTACCCCCGTGCTGGAAGAATTTGACCTCGGAACGTTTGCCCAGCGTAGTTATAGTGGACATAAAAACAAGAGTTCGCTGGCATTATATCCTAGAAGACACAGACCGGCACCAGACCGGTAAATGCTTGATGAACTAGGGATTGGACAGTTTCCAAGTGCTTGTACAATCGATGGAAATGTTCAAATAAATGTGCAAAAGAAATAAACAAAATAATCATTTATTTCTTTATCATATTGGCTAGCTAATGTCCTCTCTTTGCTAGTTAGTGGCTGTGTTTCTGCGTTGGGTAGCAACGGGTGACTGTTCTCAGGCGGAAGATGTAAACAGCTTAATTTTCGTGTTAAATAATTTTTAAAAATTAAAATTCATTCTATACAGCAATCACATATTTGGGTACCGTTTCATAAAAATTTCATGCTTAAAATGTTTAGGGAGAAATGGAAGACTGGTGTGTATTTTTTCTTTAAACTATTGTAGTGGCAATGCTTGTTAATAAGACAGAATTAAGCGTTGGTATGCTCCTAAAGGAGGCCCCATCTCACCCTCCATCTCTGTGGTGCAGCCACAGAGAAAGAATTCATGCAAGCTGATTTAAGATGTTTTTCTTTTGATAAGAAGCAAGCTCCCAGACGGGGATGCAATTAGCTAAGCCTGGCTATCATGATCAATGGTCATCCACCGGCGCCTATCTGTCTAGGGAGTGCCGAATGGACATCTGGACTGCATTTCTAAGTGTCAAGAGTAAGTGACTTATATCTCACCTTGACCAACCAATCAGGGACTGGCAGGGCGTGGTAATACCACGTGGGTCTCCAATGCCCGCCAAACTCTCAACCAATCAGCACACATCTGGGTCTTGATCAAAAAGGGAGCGCAAGCTCAGTTCTGGGCTCTCCTTGGCCATTTTCACGCATCCTCAGAGACAATCACGTGACAACTGCTGTTGTCTGCAAAAGGACTTGGACTTTGTTCTAAGCGCGAGGCCGAGGATCCCGTACGTATTCAGAATTCTACCAACGTGAATGCTCCGCTTGATCAACGGCAGCCTACAGTTGGACCCTCGTCGACAACCTGAATAGCTTATTCAGAAGCAGCGCTGGACCGGGAACGAACCAGCTTCTTCCCAGGCAAAAGAGTGACTTGTGAGGACTCGCGGTCACACTCTGTGCATAGAGACTTTCTACTAGCCAGCCGGACTGCTGGTAGATCCCCTCGGAGCAACGACTGCCCTGCGCGCCGCAGTCAGATTCCTCCGCCCGTCCTACTCCGAGCTGCACCTCGACTGGTTGGCCGGTAGCCAGAGGACGCCGACACAACGCCCATTGGACAACCGCTGCAACAGAGCCTGTCAGCTGGTTTGGTGTTCGTGCCGGGAAATTCCAAATCCAAACACAGTGGATAAGTAAACCCCATGTTCTACATTGCGTCTCGAGAATTTAATTGTACCTCAACACAAGTTGTTATCAATTTAATTCATGAGTAATGTATTTACTTCCGAGTTTAGAGTAACAGTGGGTAATAACACTGATTAGCGATTTGGTAACCGAACGATATATATTGACATATATTCTCTGTTGTGTATCTCTTTGTGTTTGCATCTCTTCGAGATTATACAGTGCCTTGCGAAAGTATTCGGCCCCCTTGAACTTTTCAACCTTTTGCCACATTTCAGGCTTCAAACATAAAGATATAAATTTTTTATTTTATGTGAAGAATCACCAACAAGTGGGACACAATTGTGAAGTGGAACGAAATCTATTGGATTTTTGAAACTTTTTTAACTAATAAAAAAATGAAAAGTGGGGCGTGCAAAATTATTCGGCCCCTTTACTTTCAGTGCAGCAAACTCACTCCAGAAGTTCAGCGAGGATCTCTGAATGATCCAATGTTGTCCTAAATGACTGATGGTGATAAATAGAATCCACCTGTGTGTAATCAAGTCTCTGTATAAATGCACCTGCTCTGTGATAGTCTCAAGGTTCTGTTGAAAGCGCAGAGAGCATCATGAAGACCAAGGAACACACCAGGCAGGTCCGTAATACTGTTGTGGAGAAGTTTAAAGCCGGATTTGGATACAAAAAGATTTCCCAAGCTTCAAACATCCCAAGGAGCACTGTGCAAGCGATCATCTTGAAATGGAAGGAGTATCAGACCACTGCAAATCTACCAAGACCTGGCCGTCCCTCTAAACTTTCAGCTCAGACAAGGAGAAGACTGATCAGAGATGCAGCCAAGAGGCCCATGATCACTCTGGATGAACTGCAGAGAACTACAGCTGAGGTGGGAGAGTCTGTCCATAGGACAACAATCAGTCTTACACTGCACAAATCTGGCCTTTATGGAAGAGTGGCAAGAAGAAAGCCATTTCTCAAAGATATCCATAAAAAGTCTCGTCTAAAGTTTGCCACAAGCCACCTGGGAGACACCCCAAACATGTGGAAGAAGGTGCTCTGGTCAGATGAAACCAAAATCGAACTTTTTGGCCACAATGCAAAACGATATGTTTGGCGTAAAAGCAACACAGCTCATCACCCTCAACACACCATCCCCACTGTCAAACATGGTGGTGGCAGCATCATGGTTTGGGCCTGCTTTTCTTCAGCAGGGACAGGGAAGATGGTTAAAATTGAGGGGAAGATGGATGCAGCCAAATACAGGACCATTCTGGATGAAAACCTGTTGGAGTCTGCAAAAGACCTGAAACTGGGACGGAGATTTATCTTCCAACAAGACAATGATCCCAAACATACAGCAAAATCTACAAAGGAATGGTTCACAAATAAACGTATCCAGGTGTTTGAATGGCCAAGTCAAAGTCCAGACCTGAATCCAATCGAGAATCTGTGGAAAGAGCTGAAAACTGCTGTTCACAAACGCTCTCCATCCAACCTCACTGAGCTCGAGCTGTTTTGCAAGGAAGAATGGGCAAGAATTTCAGTCTCTCGATGTGCAAAACTGATAGAGACATACCCCAAGCGACTTGCAGCTGTAATCGCAGCAAAAGGTGGCTCTACAAAGTATTAACGCAAGGGGGCCGAATAATTTTGCACGCCCCACTTTTCATTTTTTTATTAGTTAAAAAAGTTTCAAAAATCCAATAGATTTCGTTCCACTTCACAATTGTGTCCCACTTGTTGGTGATTCTTCACATAAAATAAAAAAATTATATCTTTATGTTTGAAGCCTGAAATGTGGCAAAAGGTTGAAAAGTTCAAGGGGGCCGAATACTTTCGCAAGGCACTGTATACCTTGTATATTGATAACCCTCACAGTAAGGTCTGCCGCTCGTATCCAGGCAGACTAGTATATGTTTGGTGCACAGTTTATATTAATAAATGTATCTCGTGTATTGAACCCGTGTGTGTGCGTTGTTAGTTGTTCTGACGATTGATTTTCTAAAAGCCCCAACGAACAACCTCGTGATTACTGCTACAATTGATAATTGTCTCAGTAAACCCATCAAACCACTACATTTAATGGCGTCCCTGGGTGGGCGAGTTTAGAATGAAATGAGAATCAATCGCACAGAATAACTGATATTGCTGTGAGTTCAAGTTCAGCACAGCACCGCGGCTTCTATACGCGAATACCGGGTGTGCTGATAACTGCGTAAAGAAATCCCCCTGTTTTCTAGCGTTTAGTGTAACGTGTACTGATTGGAAATCCATCTGCTCGGGTGTTTAGATTCCATACTGTATTTTGGTAAAAGAAAAAAAAGTAATACTCTTAAAGTTTCTCTGACGTAATGACAATGGCTGCTAAAATGTCTGAAGTGGAGTCGCTTATAAGTACTATTTCTAGCGACGACAATCCTGGTTACTGGAGCGGTATCGAAAAGTTGAACTTTGATGATATTGAGAAGCTGCAAGTAGATTTAGTAGCTAAGGTAGCGAACCAGCTTAACACAGGAGGGTCCGTGAACGCAGTTCAGGTCCTATCGAGTTTCACCTTAAATCTAGCTAAACAGCTGGAACTGTCTTTGTCCGAGCTGACAAAGTTTCAAAAGCTTCAGGGAAAGCTAGAAAGATATAAGGCGGGGCGAGTTGAGTTGTTGGATATAATCAGAGAAAAGAGAGTGAAAAATGAGGAAAGTGAAGACAGACTCAGGGAAGTTTTAGGTAAATTAGATGACCTGTCTGCTAGAGAAACTGCGGCTGAGGTAGCTAGGAGAGACCTGGAAGCGAGCTTGAAAGAAAAAGAAAAAGAAATTGAGCGTTTAAATGAGCTCAGCCAGGAAAGGCAAAAGGAGTTAGATGCTGCCGTACTGGAAGCAAAACAGGCTAGATCCCACTTGCATGCCAGCCCACCTAGCAGCCCGGAGCGCTCACCCAGCGCGCCGGGAGGAGGTTTCTCCCGGCCAGGGTCTGTGGTCGGATCGGCATGGGGGAGATCGCCGAGTCCTGCGCGAGACGCAAGGGCGATGCAATTCAGGCATAGACCCCCTGCTCCTGATCACGGCCGTCCCCCTGCCCGCGGAGAAACCGTAAAAATTAACCTCCACTCCCTGAGGCAGTTAGCCAAAGATGTAGAAAGGTTTGACCCGTCAGTGTCAGGGAATAATGTGGAAACCTACATCGATGAGCTGAGACATACTTTGCAGTTTATGCCCGGAGCGTCCGAACAGGAAAAGGCTATGTTAGTAAGGAAAACTACTAGCCGAGCGGTCCACGAGTGGATGTCTAGACAAGGACCGGAGGTCTGTAATAGCTTTGAGGAGCTGTGTCAGGCAATGATCGGAGAATTTTCGGCTTTTATCGATCCCATAGCTGCCGTGGCCGCTGCGCACCATATTAAGCACGAAAAAGCTGAAGCCCCTCGCGACTATTATGAGAGGCTTAGGCGCACTTATTTTGCAGGGCGGAATGAAGAGGGTTGCGAAGAGAACGTGAATTTCAAAGGTTTATTCATTGCTAATCTGCATCCCTCAATCAGGAAAATGATTGTGATGCACACTGATGCAAAAGCGATGAAAATGGCTGACATTAGAAGGTTGGCTCAAAAAGCCTGGGGAGCTGAAATCTCTGCTTCCTCAGAGCGAAAACCTGCTAAAACGGCCGTGTTCGCCACTAAAGCCAGCAGGGTTGACGGTTCCTGAGCCCGCTAAGCCCCGGCGCAAAATAGGCAGGCAGGACCGCACTAAGCGTCAGAGCCGCCGTGAGCGCTACGGGGAAGGCAAGGGCACAGGCAGAGCCTATCAGAAGGCTGGACGAAGGGAGTCGACTGCAACCCGCCTGGCCAGGCTTGAACAAGCCCTGCTTGAGAGATCAGGACAGGGTAAACCTTCCGCACTGAATGCCGGAAGCGTGAATGAGCTTAGTGGGACCACGCCCCTTCTCACTGGAGGAGGCGGGGATCCATCCCAAACCCCTCCCTCAGTCTATCTGATTGGGTGGGAGGGTTCCTGCCTGGAAGAAGGCTGTGACTCTGAGTTGGGCGCTGACCCCGCCCCTGAAGTCAAAGAAAAGGCAGGCTTCCAACAATTCTTAGGGAATCTCAGCCAGAAAGGCAAAGCAAGGCGTATTTATATCAAGGTTTCTCTTGAAAACGTCTTAGATAGAGAAGCACTGGTTGACACTGGGGCTGAAATTAGTTTGATGTCAGCCGATCTACTCAGCGAGCTCAAACGAGTAGCGAAAGGAAAAGGCATCAGACTTAAGGTAGAACCGTGTAAGATAGATATTTCCAGCTATACCCAGGATCATGCCAGGATCACACACCGAGTGTGGGTGGCACTTAGGTTCGGGCCAATGAACGTGGTGCATCCTGTTTACATCTCTAGGTTTAAAACAGAGCCACTACTCATTGGCCAAGACCTGCTTGACAGGCTGGAGCCTCTGGTGGACTGCCAGCGTGGAAAATTGTGGGCTCAGGTCAAGCACCCTAAGCCTGTCGTACAGCAAAAAGGGGGGTTCAGTGGTTATGCTGTGATCACACAGTGCCCACTGAACACCATAGCTGAGTTGGAGGATTCTCCTGGTTCCTCTGGACGAGAAATAAATGTCTCTTCTTGCTTTCCAAAACTACAGGGAAGTCCTGCCCAGGCCAGCACTCCCACGGTCTCCCAACTACAGGAGCAGTGCTCCGAGCAGCTGCTTGACCCGCCAGGTAAAGCACACCCCTTTTTCATCCCTGAAGAAGAGTGGATCTCCCTGTCCGGTAATGAATGGGAGTCCTTTCTGTGCGCCCTGGTACCTCAGGGGGACAAGGACTACCACCCCATGGTGGTGGGAGGGGTCCAGGTGGCAGAAGTGCAGGTTGATGATGTAATTCTCAGCCTCAGCTCTGAGAAGTCCATAATCAGTGAAGGTCTGTTCGAGGACCTGTCGCGAAGCCGTCAGGTGACCCTGGTGACGCAATCACAGGGTCTGTGGTGGGCACCCCCACCTCATAGGTCCATTTGGAGCAAAGGAAGCTGTGCAGCTTCCATCTCCATCGGAAAAAGGAAGTTTGCTCACTAATTCCAGGTAGCACCTCAGCTGACCCATTCGGTCTGTATTGGTGCAGACCTGTTGGTTCGACTGGGCGCCCAGCTGGACACAGTAAACAGTGTGCTGTGGACACGGGTGAACCCAGATGCCCACTCTCTAAGCGGCGACCCCGAGAACATTCGGTCAGGTCAGACGATTCCTCAGGCCTGCCAGGTAGTAAACGAATCGGACCTGATCGTTCCTGCGTCAACAGCAGGGTTTCCGGTACGCCTTGTCCTAAAGAAGGGACAGAGGATGGATGCTGAGATGGTTTTCTTCCAACCATCAGCTCAGTTTATCAGACTGAACCTAGCAGTCTGTGGTACCCCCAGACTGGAAAGGAATGGCCGAGCCACCTGCCTGTTGGTGCAAAACATAGCAAAACAAGATGTCAAAATCCCTGCTCGCACTGACATGGGACTGGTAATTGACAATGGGTTCTATGATTTCGAACTGGCCATCCCAGTACTGGGGCAGCTCCCTGGTCCCTTGGCCAGGGAGGGGGGGACCGAGCAGGTGTACTACACCTACCCCCGGCGGATGATTGCAATTATGCCAATAGAGGGATTCTGCAACCAGGAGGTGTGCAGAGTGGACCTTAGCGATAAGGATGAGATGGTTGTGTATACAGTACACGCAGGGGTTCCGACGGACCACTCAGCCGAGAGTGCGACCCGGGATACCGCCATGCCGTCAAAAGCGGGGTTCCTAGAGCAGGTACAGGATCAGGTTGGTAAGGCAGATGCCCTGGAAACGGAAAGCCAGCGTCAGCAGCTGCATCAGATCTTCCAGGATTTCCAGGAAGTGTTTGCACGGGACGCCTATGACTGCGGGGTGACGGATTTGCACACAGTGCGCATTCCTACGGCCCCTGGCGCCCGCCCAACCTATGTCAGGCAGTATCGCATTCCCCTCACGGCATACGAGTACATAAAGCAGACGTTGGATGCTCTACTAGAGCGTCAGATCATAAGGGAGTGTAACTCCACTTATAACTCCCCACTGTGGCCGGTGCTGAAACCCAATGGTAAGTGGCGTCTGACCATTAACTACCGGCAGTTGAATAAACAGGTTCCTTTGTCACGATGGCCAATGATCTACCTAGATCGGGAGTTAGCCAAGGTGACAACAGCAAAATATTTCACCACAGTGGATGTGGCCAATGGGTTCTGGACCCTTAAGGTAGAACCGACAGACCAGTACAAACTGGCCTTTTCCTTTGGAAACAGGCAGTTCACCTGGAATCGATGCCCCTTTGGGTATTCCAACTCCCCAGCGGAGTTCAACATATTTCTGCACAAAGCCATGAGTGATGCAGCCGCCAGGGGCAACCTGGTCTATGTGGACGATATTCTGATGCGGAGTCAGACCTGGGAAGAACACATGGCCGAGATCAGGCATGTGTTGACCCAGCTCTCCCGTGCAGGGGCCAAACTGTCTCTGGCTAAGGGACAGTGGTGTAGGACCCAAGTGGAGTACGTGGGACTATTGGTTGGAGCCCAAGGCATACAGCCACAGTCCAGCAGAGTCCAAGCTATCCAGAATATGAAGTCGCCCACTAACCTGTCTGAACTGCGCAGCTTTCTGGGAGTATGTAATTATTCCCGGCAGTTCATTGAGGATTACGCTGAAATAGCAAGGCCCCTCCACAAGCTGCTGCAGAAAGACGTGCCCTTTGAGTGGGGACCTTCCTCAGAACAGGCTGTGATGGAGCTGAAGCGCAGACTCGGTAGTGCGCCGTGCTTGGCCTACCCTGACAAAAATAAGGTCTTCTACCTTGAAGCAGGGTTCTCAGAGCACTGCCTTGGGGCTGCTCTGAGTCAGGAATATGACCAAGAGCGAAGGGTGGTGGCGTATGCCAGTCGAGCCCTGAACCCAGTGGAGCAAAAGTTCTTGGACTGCGAGAAGGCCCTGTTGTCTACGGTCTGGTCGGTAGAACACTTCCGTAGTTATGTAGGGGGACAAAAGATCATCATCGAAACCTGCCACCAACCTGTGACATTCCTGCATAGCCAGAGACTCAAAGCGGGCAGGGTGTCAAATAGCAGGATTGTGGCATGGATGATGGCCCTACAAGGCTATGAGATAGAGGTACGTTATGCACAGAGCAAGAAAATGTACCTGGGACAGGGCCTGGCTTTGGGCCAAGTGTGTCACGGCTGTGACACTGACATGGAAGCTCCAGAAACAATTCCCGCTGCTGAGCTACCGAACAATCACCGGTACTACGATGAAAACGTGGGCCAGGGCTTACCCATGGCCTATGTTGACGGTTGCTCTTTTCGCCACAAACAGCAGGTGCTAGCAGGGGTAGGAGTAGTCTGGCAAGACAATACTCCCTGTGGGCCGACCCGCTATAAGCTAGGACCAAAGACTAGTCAGTATGCGGAAGTAGCTGGGGTGCTGATCACCCTCCAGCAGGCCCTGACAAATGGCCTTAAACAATTTGTCATCTGTAGTGACTCGAACTACGCCCGACATAGCTTCGTGTCCCATCTTCCGTATTGGAAGGGTAACGGCATGAAAAATGCCCGGGGCAAGGAAGTAAAGAACAAAGAGTTGTTCCTGGCCAGTGACAAGCTCACGACCGAGGCTGGAATGATGGTTTACTGGAGGAAGGTGAAGGGACACTCCCAGGTGAAGAGACCCGACAAAGACGGGAATGATGAGGCCGACCGGCTGGCTAAATCTGGCGCCTTAGAGGGTGAACCCTGGCAGTTCCAGCAGGAATGGCTACCCCCAGAAACCGTGGCTGAGGTCAAGGCGGTCACCCGAAGCAGGGCTAGACAGGATGTCGGAGCTGACCCTCAATCTGTAGTGCTTGGGTCACAGGGTTTTAACACCGATCTTGCGGAAATGCAGAAACAGGACCCAGCAATTGGGCTAATGTATCAGCATATCGCTGACCCAGTGCGTCAACCTCTTTCGGAGCAGGTGCTGAGCCAGTCTCCAGAGCTGAAGGAGCTGGCAGAGGTGAAAGACAACCTAAAAATTATAAAGGGGTTGTTGGTTTGTGTACCAGTTGCACAAGGTGTCCCAAAGTGGGTAGTTCCCCGCTGCCATCGGGGGGTCATGATCCAACACGCTCATGACGAGCCCTGTGGGGGTCACCGGGGAATCAAGGCCACGTACGACACTATCCAGCAGGTGGCATTCTGGCCTCACATGGGCCAAGACATCGCCGCGTATGTAAAGGGGTGTCTGACGTGTAGCCAGTTCCAACCATCACGGCCCTTGCACCGTGCACCACTCCAGAAAAAGGGCATGACATTCCCCTGGTCCAATCTACAAATGGATTGGGTGGGGCCGCTGGTGAGGTCATCCAGAGGGAACAAATATTTCCTCACGGTTACGTGTGCATTCACAAAATGGATTGAGTGCCTCCCAGCACCCAACGACACGGCAGAGACAACTGCAGTGCTGTTGGTGAACCATGTGTTCAGTCGATGGGGACTCCCCCTGACCGTGGACTCGGATCGGGGAACCCATTTCACAGCTACAGTAATGGCAACCCTGTGGAATATGCTTGGGGTCAAGGCCCAGTTGCATATCTCCTACCACCCTCAATCCTCGGGCCAGGCAGAAAGGGCAAACCGAACGGTGGTTAGTATGCTCAAAAAGTTTGTCTCCACCAGCAGTAGGGACTGGGACATTAAGCTGCCCCTGGTTCTGATGGCCATCCGAGCCACGCCCCATTGCTCTACGGGGGTCCCACCTTTTGAGATGATGACAGGTCGGAAGATGACTCTTCCCCTACACTGTCTTTATGGGGTGGAGGACCTGAGCACGACGGGGGCTGCTACGGCCCATCAGTATGTGTCAGCGAGCACATCTGCAGGCAACCTTTGCTTTTGCCCAGAACAATCTGGGAAGGAGTGCAGAGGGTAGGAAAGCATACTATGACCGAAAGGCAGTTAACCAGGAACTCCAAGTAGGAGACAAGGTCCTGTACTTCCAATTTGCCAAACCCACAGGGGTGGCCCGGAAATTCTTACCCAGTTGGACAGGACCCCACGAGATTGTCGATAAGGTATCACCGGTAGCTTATCGAATTCGGATTGAAAAAGGAAGGCAATCTCTGGTCTATAAGTGGGTGCATCGCAACCACCTCCGGTTGTATCGCCCACCTCAAATGGCGCCGGAGGACACAGAATAGGGTTAAAAGTCTAAACCCGATCAAGAGGGGGGTGCCCCTTTGTAGCTGCAGGTAGTTAGGTACTGTAGTGTAGGTCCTCCTAGGAAAATATATTCAAAATTATAGTGGAACTGTACCATGTGCCTCATCTGTGTTCCAGAATGGGAATCCTAAAACTGCCACGGCTGGTCCTGACAGTGCTGTGGATCGCTTCGACACAGCCCCTTGAAGTTGTGGAACCCGGTCCTCCTACCGGCATAGTCCTGCAGGACGCTCCCGGATTGTTGTTAACAAATTGCAGAACATATACTCAGCGAGTGTATGTGCGGCTGGACCCAAGTGATGTGTTTCGGAAGCACATCAACATGAACAGTAGGGTGTCCCATCATGGCAGGCAGTGGGCTAAGGATGCTGTATGGCATGCCCAGCTAGACACTATACACATGCTCCGCCAGCTGAGGAAGGCAACAGTCAGCCAGGAGGAGATGACAGGCCTCAGCCGCCCCAAAAGTTTCTTGGGGGGTCTGATTGCTGCGGCCTCCACCGTGGGCTCGCTATTTTCAGCTGGTCTGTTTGCTGCATACACTGTCACCCTGACCACCCTGAGAAGGCAGGTGTCTGGGTTACTTAAGGAAATGCCAGAAATTCAGGACAGGCTGTATCAACAGCAGCAGCGGCTGGAAAGCCTAGGGAAAACCTTACAGGGCACAATATTAGCAGTAAACCTTCATGCAGCAGTGTTAAATAACACCCTCCACACCGTGGGCAGGATTGTCGACGTGTTACAGTGGGATTATGCTTACGTGCAACAGGTCAGGATGCTGATGCAGGATTTGCTTAGGGAGCTTAGTGCCACGATAACTAGCTTAGCCATGGGACAGATTCCAACTTACTTGGTTCCACTGTCCTTAGTAGAAGAAGTACTTAGGACAACCACTTCTGAGATGGTGCAGCCATTACAGGTACATTTTGCATACAGTCTAGGCAGTGCCATTCCTATACATGTCAACCCCGAAGCCAAGGAAATAGGTTTCCTGTTGAACCTTCCCATCGTGAGTGGCAAGGATATCTATAGACTCAAGTCTATATCGAACGTTGGCTTCTGGAGGGGGGACATGCATGTGAAGTTGACCACCCCACCGCTCGTAGCTTACCAGGAGGATGATCCAAATTTGTATCTTGTTCCAAACCTGGAACTGTGTATATCAACCAAGGATATCCACTGGGTATGCCCAAGTAAGCCATTCCTTAGGGACACAACTCAGAGGTTGTGTGGTATCAGAAAGGGGGCTGCCACTGAAAAGTGTAAAGCCACAGTGACGAGCAAAAGTGAGGTTAACGAACCCCAGGTTGAGCAGGTGGGAAAGAAATGGCTGGTCAGCACACCACAGTTAACGGTTACAATAACATATGACAGGCATGATACAGCTACCGAAGTGCAGCTACCCAACCAAACAGTTTTTCTACAAGTTCCTGAAGGAGCGATAGTGCATCTCAACGATTTAGCACTGTATCACCTGGAGTCAGAACTATACGAAACGGAACTCGAGATTGTGGACGCTTTCAGAGGACACGGCATTGACTTGGATGAGAGAATCCAAGAGACAGTAAGTCTTGAGGGTGTACAGGTAGTCGAATTTGTTCTTAACGACACAAACTTAAAAACTACACTGGTAGGTCCCAAGCACAGTCGTTGTGGATCCTCTGGGGCGCTAGGAACAATAAACGTGGTCATCTTGACACTGCTGCTGGGTAGCTGGATCATGGCTGGGGTAATGTGTTGGATGCTGTTCTCTTGTATCAAAGCCTTGCGGGGTAGTTTGAATGAGACAAAGGGAGCAATGGTTTATCACCGAAATCAGGTAACCACTCCCAAACGTCTGCCTGCTGCAGAGCTATCCGATACTGATAGTGAACTGCCGGAAGTTTAAGGTCTAGAGCTAATGATGATGCCCAATGCCTCATTCCTAGGTACCTTATAACTGAGAGCAGGTATACGCAACGTTCTTTCCAACACTATTTCCTGTACAAATTCTCGAGAGGTAATGTGAATATTGGGTGGTAGAATCCACCGTGGTACAACAAACATCACTTAACTCTGTTTTTGTTTTGAAGGCAACAACGCCTCAGGACCTCGTGACCTTCAAAAAGGGGGGATATGTAGCGGCAATGCTTGTTAATAAGACAGAATTAAGCGTTGGTATGCTCCTAAAGGAGGCCCCATCTCACCCTCCATCTCTGTGGTGCAGCCACAGAGAAAGAATTCATGCAAGCTGATTTAAGATGTTTTTCTTTTGATAAGAAGCAAGCTCCCAGACGGGGATGCAATTAGCTAAGCCTGGCTATAATGATCAATGGTCATCCACTGGCGCCTATCTGTCTAGGGAGTGCCGAATGGACATCTGGACTGCATTTCTAAGTGTCAAGAGTAAGTGACTTATATCTCACCTTGACCAACCAATCAGGGACTGGCAGGGCGTGGTAATACCACGTGGGTCTCCAATGCCCGCCAAACTCTCAACCAATCAGCACACATCTGGGTCTTGATCAAAAAGGGAGCGCAAGCTCAGTTCTGGGCTCTCCTTGGCCATTTTCGCGCATCCTCAGAGACAATCACGTGACAACTGCTGTTGTCTGCAAAAGGACTTGGACTTTGTTCTAAGCGCGAGGCCGAGGATCCCGTACGTATTCAGAATTCTACCAACGTGAATGCTCCGCTTGATCAACGGCAGCCTACAGTTGGACCCTCGTCGACAACCTGAATAGCTTATTCAGAAGCAGCGCTGGACCGGGAACGAACCAGCTTCTTCCCAGGCAAAAGAGTGACTTGTGAGGACTCGCGGTCACACTCTGTGCATAGAGACTTTCTACTAGCCAGCCGGACTGCTGGTAGATCCCCTCGGAGCAACGACTGCCCTGCGCGCCGCAGTCAGATTCCTCCGCCCGTCCTACTCCGAGCTGCACCTCGACTGGTTGGCCGGTAGCCAGAGGACGCCGACACAACGCCCATTGGACAACCGCTGCAACAGAGCCTGTCAGCTGGTTTGGTGTTCGTGCCGGGAAATTCCAAATCCAAACACAGTGGATAAGTAAACCCCATGTTCTACATTGCGTCTCGAGAATTTAATTGTACCTCAACACAAGTTGTTATCAATTTAATTCATGAGTAATGTATTTACTTCCGAGTTTAGAGTAACAGTGGGTAATAACACTGATTAGCGATTTGGTAACCGAACGATATATATTGACATATATTCTCTGTTGTGTATCTCTTTGTGTTTGCATCTCTTCGAGATTATATACCTTGTATATTGATAACCCTCACAGTAAGGTCTGCCGCTCGTATCCAGGCAGACTAGTATATGTTTGGTGCACAGTTTATATTAATAAATGTATCTCGTGTATTGAACCCGTGTGTGTGCGTTGTTAGTTGTTCTGACGATTGATTTTCTAAAAGCCCCAACGAACAACCTCGTGATTACTGCTACAATTGATAATTGTCTCAGTAAACCCATCAAACCACTACACTATCAAGACCAGCCATACACAGTACAGTTTATGTACATACAGTAATGTTTATGTTCCTAAATTAATATCGTTTATGACCTTCAGATGCGTTATGCTCCTCTTCTTTTTATGCTCAGCTACTAAAATTTCCCTTTAGTGGTAAAATTCCATATAAATATTCAAAACTAAGCGGATTGAAATGTGCACAGTAAAGACATTAGATGATTAAATCTTTTCACTACCAACCAATGCACCACGAGTGCCCCTGTCGGTCATTTTGGCCAGCCAATCACTTACCGCGGTGCCCTACGGTGCCCTGCGGGTTGGTTACTGTACCACGGGTTTTTACCGCTCATTTTGAATGGCTGCATCTGTAGGTTGTCTCTCGCAGTGTTCAGGAATTGCATTCCGAAACTGAGTCAGATCAAAAGTTGTAAGAAAAGCACCTATGGTGTCGGTTCTAACAGCTTTATTGATTCGATGTTAAAGGCCGGAAATGGGGCACAAGACACGCGACCGCAAAAAGCGTCACCATCTGCTTCCAGCTGCAAAATGCCGTTTGCGGACGCTGAAGCATTTGAACTTGAACTTTATTGCCATATGTAACCGGTACTGGTACAATGGAATTCTTACTTACAGAAGGTCTCTCGATTGTAAAACAAGTGTAAAAAACAAGACAAAGTGCAAACAGTGCATCAAGACAATGTACAAACAAACAATAGACAATGTGCAAGTAAACATGTAGACATTTCTTTCCAAGGCAGCGGGTACAAGCGATCTCGCGTTTTAAAACCACCAGGAAAAGCAAAAAGGCACTTTTCCTTGCTTGCGCCGGCACACAACGACGTGAGGAGGACACTGTAGTCGGCAGGATTCGAACTTGCGCGGGGAGACCCCAATGGATTTCTAGTCCATTGCCTTAACCACTCGGACACGACTACAGCGAGTGCCGCCATTGCTGCGTTCTTGCTACAATCTCACATGGATTGCGAGGCGCCGGCGGAAACATTTTTCAAAGTCAGTCTCCATTAAAAAAAAAACCTTTCCAAAATACAAGCCATGCAGACAGACACGCCTCAGAGGACTTAAGGGTGGCTTCATGTGGGAATGATAAAGCCTCCCCGTCCGGACAGGAAAATGGCACTTTGTTAGACACAAAGAAACAATCAACAACAGACAAATGTCCACAAGCATTTAAGAAGCCGCACCATGTTCTTGCTACAATCACACACGGATCGCGAGACGCCGGCGGAAATCTTTTTCAAAGTCGTTCTCCGTTAAAAAAAAAAACCTTTCCAAAATACAAACCTTGCAGACAGACACGCCTCAGAGGACTTAAGGGTTGCTTCATGTGGGAATGATAAAGTCTCCCCGTCCGGACAGGAAAATGGCACTTTGTTAGACACAAAAAAACAATCAACAACAGACAAATGTCTACAAGCATTTTAGAAGCCGCACTTGAAATAGCTCTTATATTCGTGTTAGACGCAGGAATCGCCTTTTTATTGACGTTCTTACGAACACCATGGAAAGCAAAATAAAGCAAAGCAGAGCAGAACAAAACGAACAAAATAAAACCCTCACGTCCTGCACTTGAATATAATGCCGTTACGTGCCGAAGCGGTATTGGACGTCATCCTAGCACTGCAACCCGGGGCGTACGGTATATGGGAACGAGCACACGTCACGAATCGTCTCTAATCACTCCCTGCACTGTAAGGCGCCTTGAAGCGTGCACCCTCAACATTCATCTTTGCGCATCTGTGAAAGGTAAACTCTTGAGCAAACTCTGAACCAGACGCTCAAACTCCAGCTAGGATTAGGGGTCGCATTCCCATGCTACTTGAACACTTTGTTCAAACCAGGCTGTCCGGACATGAGTTGGCGCGCTCCAGATTTTCTTTTTTATTTTTTTTCCCTCGTACTCGAGGGTCATTTTCCTGTTCCACATGCAATTTCAACATCTTCCTTGGGAGATGTCAAGCCAGCAAGCCACTGCTGTGCTTCAGTGGCCGGTGTGGAGTTCAGTGGCCCTGTTGTACACGGAAAGCACATTGAGCTCCTTGGACATGAAAAGTTCCAGTTAAAAGCCATTTGTCATCCTTTCTCTTGGTGTCGATGTTGCTATTGTATGTAAAGGTGGCAACTTGCTCAGCGAGCAGGCGGAGCGCACAGCGAATGCAGATGTGTCTGAGTTGTGTGCCCAAGTGGCTGCAAAAGGACAGAGCTCCTGGCGCGCTGTGGCTTAGTTGGTTAAAGCGCCTGCTTAGTAAACAGGAGATCCCGGGTCCGAATCCCAGCGGTTCCTTTTTTTTGGTCTGTCTTCTCGAACAGGACTGGTCATTATGGACAACCGCCTACGGCTAGACTTAATTAAATGCAAGTATTCATTTCCTGTCTTGAACGACTTGTTTTTCTTAGAATGCAACTTGCAAAACATGAAATGCAAACCTTGCTAATCAGCGCTCGCGGCTGGAAAACAAAAAAGAAGTCAGCAATGTTTTTTCTTTAACCTTAACCCTGCTAATGGAGAAGAGTTAAACGACCGAGTCTACGCAGCTTAAACGGTCCGCACGTCGGGTTCTTAGCTGAAAGGGTGGTAAATCAGGCTCACCCAGTCCTTAATCTTTTAAAGAGGATAAAAAATTGAACCTAGTCGCCACATCACATACATCCTGTTCAATGATAAGAAGGTGACATCTGTCCTCGCTCCAGAGTAAATCACACGTTGAGGGCATTTTTTTTCCACTTTACCGTGAGTCAGGCTCGGTTGCACACAGGCGAGAGCAGAGCAATGAGGTCACGGGGACAGGGGAGTCACACGCTGGCGGTTTGAACACGCGGAAGATCACTGAGGGATCTACAGTATATGGACCCTCTGTGCGCCACCCGTCCAAACTCTGGACTCTGAATCCTGCCATCCGAGTTTAGATCTCGGCGGAACCTGAGCCGCAGTTCCTTCTTAAAACGTAATCTGGTGAGCATTTCTAGAATCGTACTTGTATAGATGCAGCCTTTAATGTGTTGCTAGGTTAAAATTGATGACTTCTTGAACTTCAGTAGGCAATTGCCCTCTTGATTTCGGATTTAATTGCTTTACTACAGGGGTGCTTTTTTGATGACAGAGTCATGTTCAGGTACTTTGCTGGATGGAGGAAGCTCATTTCGGACTCTGTGATCTGCTCACCTGGAAAGGTCTGCTGTACTACTACAAGAGAGAAGTAGAGTCTGGAAGAAGGGACAATTTTATGATGCTTTGGAAGAAAGTGTTTTTTTTTTCTTTGAAATCGAAATGAATCAGAATATCAGTGCAAAGGACAAACTCTTGGTTTGGTTTAAAGAGATATGGTTTTAAACAGACACAATGTAGAAAACAGGTGTTTCTCACTTTTGGAAAAGAATGGACCGGGGGTAATGTTTTACTAGTTGCAGTGCTGAGCTCAGTGGGTTGCAGTCGTGCAGTGTGACACCAGGGCCAGTGGCGCAATGGATAACGCGTCTGACTACGGATCAGGAGATTGTAGGTTCGACTCCTGCCTGGCTCGGGTCACTTTTAAACGCATCAGGCTACTCCCTAAGTAGCCTGTGCTACTTACTGTATGTGGGTGTAATCGTACCCAGTACGAGATTTCCTTCATGTAAATGAACTGCACCTGGGCTCAGTACGGTGCTGAGAGCCCAGCGTTGCTGTTCTAATTAGCACGCACTGCATCGGCTATGAACCCGAACATTTCAATTATTCCGATCAGTAAGTCAACACGTAGTCCACATGAAAGGTAGAAATATTCTCTTGTCTGTCTCTTGTTTGTATATAACTGAATGTCCCTGACAATGTACTGTTAGTTTTAATTGAAGAACGGCATTTGTGTTCAAATATAGCAGACAAGTTTACGTAACTGCTCATGCGACACTCAGTTGTAATTAGTCAAGAAATAAAGTCGAACAACAGCTGAGGGTTTGAATGTGAACGTATCAGATTGCAGCGCCTTTTACTTCCATTGACAAATGATAGAGATTCGAAGAGAGATCCTTCAGACTGGCAAGCAAACCCACGGCTTTTTCGGTTTTCTATCTAGGCAACGTTGGTGTCTGCAATAGCATAAATGAAAGCACGATGCAATTTCTGTGGCTACATTTGTTGCACTTCATGCACAGTAAGAGTGTTTCTAACACCAAATAAAAACTCAACAATTAGCGATCACGCCTTCTCCTCAGTTAACCCACTGAAACCCTCGCTGATAAGAATTCTTTACTGCGTGCTTTACGAGCACCTATCTTGTCGGTTCTTTGAGCTTTATTGATCCGATTTTCAAAGGCATAAGTAGAGCACCAGACGTGCGAACGCAAAATGTGTGGTTATCTGAAGAATTGATTTCCATGGCAGCGGGTCCAAGCGATTTAGCGTTTTTATAGTACCAGAAAAGGAGAAGCGGCACTTCGCCTCTGCCACGCAGGCACACTACAACGTGCGGCAGCCGCCGTAGACGACAGGATTTGAACCTGCGCGGGGAGTCCCCACCAGATTTCGAGTCCATCGCCTTAAACACTCGGCCACGACTACGGCGAGCTCGCCACTGCTGCATTCCTCCTATAATCTAACACGAGTGCGAGGTGGCTGGGGAAACCTTTTCAGAGTCGCTCCCCGTTAAAAAAAAATACCTTTGACAAAATACGTGCCGGCAGACAGACACGCCTCCGAGGGTTTAAGGGTGGCTTCACGTTCAAAGGATAAAGTCTCCCCGTCCTGATGTCAAAATGCAACTTTGGCAGACAGAAAAAACATCAACAAACCACAAATGTGGACAAGGATTTTACAAGCTGCACCACACTGCACTTTGAAAAGCATTTAAATTAGTGTTAGACGCAGGAATTGCCTTTGGTTTACGCGCTTACGAAAGCCCTCAGCTCCTGCAGTTGAATATAATGCCGTTACGTGTCGAAGCAGTAACGTACGTCATCCTACCACTGCAGCACGGGGAATATAGGGAAACGAGCACACACTACGAATCGTCTCAATCACTCCCTAGAGTTGTAAGGCGCATTGAAGGGTGCACCGCCATCATTAATCGTTGCGCCTCTGTGAAAGGAAAGCTCTTGAGCAGTCTTTGAAACAGCTCGGATGAAACACTTGATTGCTTCCATGTGCATCTGGAGTTAATTTCTTATTTTCACTTCACGCCGCCCAAAGCATTTCTAAAACAGGAGATTCGCGTTTGGGAATGCGCCCTGCCCTAAAAATAAAACAGGTCTACGGGTCTGAAACCTGCTCCACAGAAAACAGTTTTGTTGCGCTTTTGATCAAAGGGAGATTCGTTGTTCTTACTTTTTGATGACATAACATCCAAAGGGGCTTCTTTGGAGCTGAATTCCAACCAGCATCCTAAAGTTTCTTGGTGGTATCCTTTACAGTCCTCTGTTCGGTCGACAAGGGACTGAAGTGGGCAGCTTTCCTCACACATGCAGTGCAATGTACTGTAGTGTTCCCGTTCACTGAATTCGCAGTTCTGCATCAGACCTCTAACTCGTTTCCTAAGTCTTGGTCAGCTTGAATTTAAGCCACGAACCATGCTTCTACTGTATAAACGTCTAGAGGAATCACAAACTATTTGAGAGGCCATGATTCCAGGGGGAACTGACAAAGTCTATCTCTAAACACCTAGCGCAGTCTCTCGAGAGACTGTCAAAAATCTCTTTCTCCATTTGCGTTGCAAGTAAATGGAAACACAGTCTCAACCCAGAGTCACTTGGCAGTAGCGGCACTTAACCACTGTTATTGTCACTGCTTGATACCAACGTTAGCCTACTATACCATGTTCAGCCACCGCTGGAAAACGTACTGCTCTAGTACCACACGTGTCAGACATGGAGAGCGACAAGTGTGTGATTTGAACCCATGCATGCAGAACACAATGTATCAGTAGTCCATCGCCTTAACAACTCAGCCACGACTACAGCAAACGCTGCTATTGCTGCATTCTTGCTACAATCTCACATGGATCGCGAGACGCCGGCGTAAATCTTTTTCAAAATCGTCTCCGTTAAAAAAAAAAACCTTTCCAAAATACAAACCTTGCAGACAGACACGCCTCCGAGGAATTAAGGGTTGCTTCATGTGGAAATGATAAAGTCTCCCCGTCCGGACAGGAAAATGGCACTTTGTTAGACACAAAAAAACAATCAACAACAGACAAATGTCTACAAGCATTTTAGAAGCCGCACTTGAAATAGCTCTTACATTCGTGTTAGACGCAGGAATCGCCTTTTTATTGACGCTCTTACAAACGCCATGGAAAGCAAAACAAAGCAAAGCAGAGCAGAACAAAACGAACAAAATAAAACCCTCATGTCCTGCACTTGAATATAATGCCGCTACGTGCCGAAGCGGTATTGGACGTCATCCTAGCACTGCAACCCGGGGCGTACGGTATATGGGAACGAGCACACGTCACGAATCGTCTCTAATCACTCCCTGCACTGTAAGGCGCCTTGAAGCGTGTACACTCAACATTCATCTTTGCGCATCTGTGAAAGGTAAACTCTTGAGCAAACTCTGAACCAGACGCTCAAACTCCAGCTAGGATTAGGGGTTCAAGTAACTCCACGCTACTTGAACACTTTGTTTACGCTCAGTGCTGGATTTTGGGAACTTTAGGACGAGTGGGACTTTTCTCCTATCTGTCAATTCGCTTTGTTTTGGAGACTCTTGGCTGTCTGTGTTGTATAGTGCAGCGTGAAGAAAACGTTTTCGAAAACTGTGCCGGCTCAAAAGTTGTAAGAAATCCTCTCCAGCTCTTTTAAGTCTCTTCAGTTTTGTCATTTAAAGTGAAACTAGATGTATAACTGGTGCCTCACTTATGCAAATATTGCAAATTTACATAAGTGAGGCTCCAGTTCGACATCTAGTTTCACTTTATATGACAGAAGTACATCAGACTGTGCCGGACTGGGGGATCACTTCCGGTTATTTTTACCATCTTAAACATTTGAAATTCTCCCCTATGCAATTGTGACACTTTATCTTGGCTCCACCTAGGACACTCTTCAATCTTCCATCACTTCTCTCGTCTCCCACAACACTCTCGTCTGTCGGCAGTATGTGGCGTCTTTGAATTACCACCAATCTCACCACAGCAAGAAAGCAACGGGTTTTGGCAAGAGAGGAGGAGACTACCTGGCCCGAACGGGGATCGAACCCGCGTCCTTGGCGTTATTAGCACCACGCTCTAACCAACTGAGCTAACAGGCCTCGTGCCCGCTGTCCTCTCTGTGCTGCAAAAAATGGAATTCAGGGAAGTTTCTTTTGTCCTTCTTTGAATAGAAAGCCCTGCGATTCAGTGTACGGGCTTTCTCGTGCTGTTTAATGGTTCTTGTAACCCAAATCCTAAACTGGCCTGAAGTGCCCCCCCATTTCACAGCATTTTTTAGCTGATTTCAAATGTACCTAAAGGAGAAGCATTATTGAAGACCATCAATTACCAAGAGCTTTTGTCAAAGGTTTTGGTGGTCACTTTTAATGACCACAGAGAGCTATGACCTCGGTTTTACATCTCATCCAAAAGACGGCGCCTTTTACCACACAGCGTCTCCGTCACTATACTGGGGCATTGGGACCCGCACAGACCTCAGGGTGAGCACCCCACAGCTGGCTCCATTAACACCGCTTCCAGCTGTAAGCTTTGCTTTTCCCTGTAGGTCACCCTCATCCGGGTACTGACCTGGCTCACACCTTCTAAGCTTTAGTGGGTTTTCAGTTGCGAGTTGAAAGGGGATGCAAGTGATGGAGCCGCTCGCTGCAAAAGCCACTGGATTGGCCGGGAGTTGAACCCGGGCCTCCCGCGTGGCTGGCAAGAATTCTACCACTGAACCACCAATTCACGCTGAAAGGGGCTCCAAAAAAGACGCGTTTTTACCACTCTGTGCTGGATGTTGGGTCCCAAGGGAACTTCTGGACGAGTGAGAATTTTCTGCTATCAAAATTTGGTTTCGGAGACTTTTGGCAGCCTACAGATGCAGCCATTCAAAATGCGCGGGCGATACCGCGTTATTTTGCGGTACGCTGTACGCAGTCTACCGCAAGCTACCGGTAAATACCGCGAGTTACCGTAAATTCTCCTATAATACGACAAGCAAAATAATAGTATCCGGAATTTCCGCAAGGTGGAGCTAATAAAGCTCAACCTCTCATGTTTGAGCTGTGGCCATCAAAGTCTTTAACGAAGATATTACTAATAGTATTAATAATGAATGACCTTGGACAAGCTGTAAGTGTAAACTCAAAGTATTGCCCTGGTCAACATTCTTTTTTTCATTGACCGTCTTTGTAAAAGTAACACCACAGCATTTCGCAATCACGCATTTGTTTCCAATCATGCAAAGTACAGTAATTTTTGAGAATCGATTCACCATGCCTTTCACATGCTCATAAAAGAGATTGATTTAGGAACATAAACATATTACCGTATGAAAACTGTACTGTATACAGTATGTATATGTATATTTAATGTCTTAACTGTGCCCGTTTAAGTATTGAATATTCATATCTGATTTTACCACTGAAGGGAAATCTTAGTAGCTGAGCATAAAAAGAATAGGAGCATACTGCAACGCGTGTGAAGGCCATAAACGATATTAATTTTGGAACATAAACATAGAGTATATGGCTGGTCTCGGTACTTTAAAGAAAACATACACGAAACATGGTTTCATTATGACCAGAATCGGTCTTGAGATATTTTTAACTTGATTTACAGTATTTGAGAGGTATGTCTTAACACCGATACTACAGTGCTTAAGTACTGCTCACGTATATGTTTCTAGGTTTATATTATGCATTTCATACGGTCAAATTACTTTTGAGCAACTAATAAGAAGCGCGAAACGGTATGCGTTTTAGTTTCGTTTTGTGCTGGGACCCGTGGATTGATTAGAGATATCAAGTACATACAAGTCATTTTTTAAATGTTGTAGTTCGTCTTGAAAAAATGTTACGAGTACATCATCTATCAACAATTACACAGGTTCTGTTTCCATATTGCGGATTTTGGTTACGTAATATTATTTTCTAGATTTCACGTTGTGAATATATGATTTGGGCAAACAGAGCCGCAAAGAAGTACATTATGGGTTGTTGTTGTTTTTTTTGCAGTTTTATCTAGAACAAGCGATGCTTAAACCTTTGTCTGATTCTTGTGAAACTATCCACACGACAGTTACAGTACCTAGGAGTTGACTTCAGTGATGTCACTGATGGGATGTTTCTAAAAATCCATCCTCTGTAAAACGTCTTCTCTAGTTGTCCTGCATATGTATTCGCTAATGAAGCTGTGTGTTCTGAGCCTGGATCTCTACATTTCTGTATGAACCAGCTTAGAGGGCTAAAGACAGCTTGTGTTTAAATTGAGTGTAAGGCAATTTATGCTTCTAAAGTCATGGTCAGCATTTATTATTGTACTGTGCTGTAAACTTGTTCTGTGCCTAGTCACATTATTTTATAGCGTTTTTATAGTGTTATCAAATCCGGTGGCGCTGTGTGTTAGTTTCCTGACTCCCATGTCACATGGTCTGTGATTGAAACCTGTGAAACCGGTTTAATTCGTCACAGCCAGCACTCCGGCAGAGAGGGGGTTGTACTCGTAAAGTAGAAGCAGGCGAGATTTCCAGCGAAAGACACCTCCCCCCCACCCTCATACGATTCGCATTGTAATTACACATTGTAATTGTATTACACATTGTACACATGCTTAAAAGAGAAGAGAGAAAACGCAAGCCTTCTTCAGGTGTGAGGGTCTTCTGCTCAGAATGAAACGCTAAAATGTAATGTAGGCTCTGAATGGGTTCAATTATGATTTGGGCTTGATTAAGGTCGCTGCCTTTCATCTAAAACCCTACTTGAATCCTTCGAAACTAAAAATCAGCATTAGTGAGTTCTAAATAAAGAGGTATCCAGGTAACAGTGAAACGGGCGACAGTCTGGGGAGATCGCCCGTTTTCCATGTAAATAGTTCCCTGGTTCCGCACCCCTTGGTGTTTCTCTCGCTCTCTCTCGGGTCACCTGATCATTAGCTCGAAAGATTTCAGTGCTTTGTGTATATTCTAATGGTAGTGGGGGCAGGGTGTGTGGAAACAGGTATGGTTGAAATTGCATTGGAGATCTATGTTCTTCACACCTGAAACATTTTCTCTGAAAGCATTTTCTTCGCAGTTTAACCGATCTTGTTACAGCATGTTACAGTTTACTATTATTAACCATATTAATTTTAAGTGCTTAATGCCATTTTTTGACCAGGCACGAATATTCTTAAGTCCATATCTTCGCAAGGGAATCAGTGCGAATTGTAATACTAATTAAATTAAAACTACTAACTACTAACTAATACTAATTAAAACAAACCAGAAACGTGTTGTTCTGTCTAATGACATTACAAGTGGAAAGATTACAGATTTTAATCGTCTTTAATTTTGTTACGTTATACATTTTAGAAACGTTTCATCCATACAAACACCACAAAACTATTTTCGATTGTATTTCTGAATAGTACAGATGCAGCCATTCAAAATGCGTGAGGTATTTCGCGGCATACCCCGGTGGGCGTGTCACAGTATCACGCGGTATGACGCAGTTAACGTGGTGTCACGTGGTTAACTATCCGGCGTCGCCTTGTAAAACCGCCAGGGGGAGCTTAACCTCTCATGTACAGCATTTGAGCCTTTAATTTTGAACTGTGTATTACAGCATGTTAATCATCAGTCATTAAAATGTTGGTATATTTTATGAAAGCAAGATTGCTCAGTTGGACAAAAGTACACAACCTACCTTTATCAGAAATATCAAAGCCTTTACTGAAGATATTACTAATAGTATTAATAATGGATGACTTTGGACAAGCTGTATACTCAAAGTATAATTTCTTTAGCACATTTGTACAAGCACTTGGAATCTGTCCAAGCCATACTTTGTCAGGCATTTTGTTTTACTTCAACGGGCATAAAAACTTCCTTGCTTTTAACAGGGCGTTTCATAATTTCTAGCTACGAAAATGATTTAAAATGCGACACCTATCATTCAACTAGAGCTTAAAATATCACAAGGAAAAATACACACCGGTATTTCATTTCTCCCTAAACATTGTAAGCTTCAAGTCTTTAACTAACGTGATACCGGAGTCAACAAGCATACTTTTAGAATTTGATTAAAAGGGAATATAATATGGAATCGCGTATCTCAAGAATTTAATAACGGTATGATTACATCCGTGTACTGCGGCAGGGCTGTGTAGGGCTGTTTCGCCTGCCTGATCATGCGAGCTCTCTTGTAGCCTACTGGTCTAGGTGCGTGACTACCAACTGGCAGGTTGTGTGTTCAAATCCAGCTGGTGCTGGACTTTTATTTTAACAAACATTTCTTCGAAAAAATAGGTAAGCGATATTATGGACAATCAGTTGACTTTTATATTTCAAAATATCGCAACATGATCGATATTTGCGATATTTTGAACATATCTTCCCTTCTGACAGCGGTTCCTGCTTCTATTGTGTGTGTGTGTGTGCAACAGTAAATTTTTATAGAGAAATGGAGGCTGGACAGTATGCGTTACAATATAAACATTTATATTGATTTTAATCGTGTTCTGATTTAAATCGCAAACGCGTGTTTAATTATGTGTTTTTAATCATAATCAGGCTAATGCATTTCTACATTTTCTGTATGAACCAGCTTAGAGGTTCATACAGAAAGACAGCTTGTGTTTAAATTGAGTGTAAGGTAATTTATGCTTCTAAAGTCATGGTCAGTATTATTGTACTGTGCTGTACTGTGTCACATTATTTTATAGCGTTTTTATTGCGTTATTAAATCCGGTGGCGCTGTGTTAGTTTCCTGACTCACATTATTTAAACTACCACACTGATCATTCATCTCTAAATAAACTTTATTTTATATAGCGTTTTAAGCGATTAGGTAATTAGATTGCTCATAAACCTAATCGCTTTTTCTACATAAACACAGTGTGATTGCTCTCTGAAAATGCTTTTCCTTTATTTTTAAAGTAGGCTCAGATCGTATTATTATAAACTTTCTTGGAAAAATGTATTTTATGTAAACCATGTTTGCTATTAATTCATTTAGGGCTAAAATACAGATGCAGCCATTCAAAGTGCGCGTCACAGACACGTACCGCAGGTGACGTCGCTCAGTATGACGCAAGATGATGCGTGGCACCGCAGTAAGTGATTGGTTGACCAACAGGGGCACTCGTGGTTCGTTGGTCTGTCGTAGAAAGACTTACAGTAAACGTCTTTGCTGTGCCCGTTGTAGATATTGAATTTTACCACTGAAGGGAAATCTTAGTAGCTGAGCATAAAAAGAATAGGAGCATACTGTAACGCGTGTGAAGGCCATAAACGATATTAATTTTGGAACATAAACATACAGTATATAGCTGGTCTTGGTACTTTAAAGAAAAAAATACACACCAGTATTCCATTTCTCCCTAAACATTTTAAGCTTTGAAGTCTTTAACTAACGTGATACCGGAGTCAACAAGCATACTTTTAGAATTTGATTAAAAGGGAATATAATATGGAATCGCGTATCTAAGGAATTTAATAATGGTATTCGTGTGCTGCGACAGGGCTGTGTAGGGCTGTTTCGCCTGCCTGTTCATGCGAGCTGTGTTGTAGCCGACTGGTCTAGGTGCGTGCCTCGCAACTGGTAGGTTGTGTGTTCGAATCCAGCTGGTGCTAGACTCTTCTTTTAACAAACATTTCTTCGAAAAAATAGAATAGCGATATTATGGACAATCAATTGACTTTTATATTTCAAAATATCGCAACATGATCGATATTTGCGATATTTTGAACATATCTTCCCTTCTGACAGCGGTTCCTCCTTCTATTGTGTGTGTGTGTGCAACAGAGTAAATTTTTATAGAGAAATGGAGGCTGGACAGTATGCGTTACAATATAAACATTTATATTGATTTAAATCGTGTTCTGATTTAAATCGCAAACGCGTGTTTAATTATGTGTTTTTTAATCATAATCAGGCTAAAGCATTTCTACATTTTCTGTATGAACCAGCTTAGAGGTTCATACAGAAAGACAGCTTGTGTTTAAATTGAGTGTAAGGTAATTTATGCTTCTAAAGTCATGGTCAGCATTTATTATCGTACTGTGCTGTAAACTTTTTCTGTGCCTAGTCACATTATTTTATAGCGTTTTTATTGCGTTATTAAATCTGGTGGCGCTGTGTGTTACAGTAGTTTCGTGACTCCCATGTCACATGGTCTGTGATTGAATCCCATAGAACTATGACTTTATTTTTTAACAAACATTTCTTTGAAAAAAATGAAACGTTTCCCTTGGTCAGAGATTAAATAAAACCTCACTCGCACCAAACAAATTTATATTTCTAAATATCACAAAATACGTTCATTGTCTTCCAATCGAGTCGAGTTGACATTGGAAGCCTGCCACACCCGGACTCTTAAACCAACGCATTAGCACGTCAAAGCCCATCGAGGGTATTGAGCCAGTATTGGCTTTAGTATTCCCCCCCTCTCCCCTCAATTCAATTCAATTCAAGGTGTTTTATTTGCATGACAGATGGGTACAAGCAGTGTTGGGTATGTATATTGTAACGCTTACGGCAGACAGGCACTGTGTAAGAGCTGGCGCACCAGAGCAGCGCACCGAGGGAGCGTCTGCATTTCTAACTTAGTTTTTAAAATTAGTCAAGCAATATGAAGCATCCCCTTTTACTTTGTGCCTGAGCATAAAAAGAATAGGAGCATACTGCAACGCGTGTGAAGTCCATAAACGATATTAATTTTGGAACTTAAACATACAGTATATGGCTGGTATCGGTACTTTAAAGAAAACATACACACCAGTATTCCATTTCTCCCTAAACATTTTAAGCATCGAAGTCTTTAACTACCACGATACCGGAGTCAACAAGCATACTTTTAGAATTTGATTAAAAGGGAATATAATATGGAATCGCGTATCTCAAGAAATTAATAACGATATAATTATATTCATGTTGCAAAAGAACTGCAACGGACATAAAAACTCCCTTGCTTTTAATAGAGCGTTCCATAATTTCTAACTACGAAAATGCCAGGTGAAAGGATTTGTAAACATATTTTGTTAAAGCAAGTCAGTTTTTTCCGCAACACATAAAAGACATTTTTCCAAGAAAGTTTAGCCTTTGTCACTAATGAAACCACTAAATAAAGACATAAATATAGAAATCTTAAGATTTGTTTTATTTAATGTTGGTAGCAGGATGAACTGTCAGAGTGTATATTTTGTCGCAGAGTTGCTGCAAGATGTTAACAGTGAAAAAGGTATTTAGAAATGAGTTATTTCAAGATGAAAATTTTCAGAATAATTGCAAATCTAGCAGGATAGAGAAAGCACAGAAAACTGGCAGTTAGATTGATCAGATTAGTATGAAAAGTCATTTAGCAAAGGGAATTAGAAGAGTGACAAACTAGTATACTTTAGATCTTTTTTTTCTGAACCAGGGACAATCTGATCATGTTTCCCTATAACAATAATAAAAAACTTTATTTGATATATCACCATTAAAGGTGGCATCTCAAAGCAATACAGTAGATGTAAAAACAGATAAAAGGACCACAGATTACAAAGTAAATGCATATAAGAAAGACCAGCAGGTAGAGGTGCTACCAAAATTAGAAAATGAAGCAGATACAGACACTAAGTCTTCTGAAAAGAAAGGTTCTGAGGTTAGATTTAAACTGGCCCTGGTGTGTGTGTGTTTGTGTCTGTCCTGTGATGGACTGGCGCTATGTCCAGGGTGTATTCTGCCTTGTGTCCGTCGCTTCATTCAAGTGCATCCAACACACAGTTCAACGCTAGCAACTACACAAAATCTAAAATATGAGCTCTACTTGCCACTTACAGTACCAACAGTACCAGCTAACTTTAGTAGTGACATTTTCATGGATCTTTTTAACAATAAAATTTACAACATCAGACTTCAGACACAATTAAACAGGCCTCAAAAAAGTCTGGTACAAACATTTTCAGCATGGAATAAACCGTTACTTTAATGGTATAAACCTTAAATGGATTCATATTCTCAATAAGATTTGGTGCTCAGTAACATGACTTAGAAAATGACAGAAGACATACGTATCATGCTTATCCTTCTATTTTTCATAATCGTAAACTCCTTAAGGCAGTTACATTTTCTCTGTTCTGACCTGGAGTTACAGAGAAATTTAAATTCTAATAAGAGATTTGTAATGAGGAAAGTCATACCAATCACTCATACAGTACCAGGATTTGCAATTACAATACAAATACTTTCTTTCTGTATGTGTTTATTTTGCAGTTTGAGTCTATGGCATTCCTTTGGGGGTCTATACTCCAAGGCATGACTTTTTTATGTATAAACATCAGTATTTACTGCTATTAATTACTGTACGATTTATAGTTGAAATCTGAGCCTAGATATAAAGTTAAAATCTCGACAAAGCAATGTAGGAAATACAGAGAAAATAAATCCTTTCTGACATCTAAAATCAGTTTCGATCAAGGTCTCTAAAACGAACAAGAAAAAGAAGATTTTCGGAGGGCAATTACGCTGTGTTTATATAGAATAAGTGATTTATGAGCAATCTAATTTCTTGTTCGTTTAAAACAGTGAAATGTCAGCTGTAAAAGATCGCACCAGAAACAGCACTCTCTCTGCCTGTCATAGACGTTCAGGAAAGGCTGAATGAAGTCATGTCAAGTACAATAATTCGGAGATCAATAATACCAGTTGTAGGACAGTACATAAGGAGGATAAGGATTTTGAAGTTGACTCGAAATCTGATAGGTAACCAGTGCAAGGACTTGAAAACAGGTGTAATGCATCCCTGATAGGATTCTTGCTGTCATATTGTGAACATATTGAAGATTGCTCAGTGTGGATTTAATTTCCCCAGTGAACAGGATGTGCATTTATTAATTCTAGAAAAAAAGCCTTTCTTGATTTCTCTAGTTCTTAGTTTCTCTAGTTCCCTTTAAAATAAACTATTATTCCACAATGCAGAGTATTACATGGCCAGTATTTACATATGATATTTGTGATTTAAAGAAATTAACACAAGCAGCTTTTGGAGATTTAAGTGTTGGCTGAGTTATTGCAGGATAAAAGACTAGAGATGTTGGCAAGAAGAAGATAGTTTGGGGAAAGCTGAGGAATACACTTATAACAAGAACACTTCCTAATGGGGTTAGGCATACTTTTGATGAAGATGATGAAGTTAACAGACTATATGTTTACATAGATACTGAAATAAGGATTGTATTTTAGATTATGTGTAGTTGCTGGCATTTAACTGTGTGTTGGATGCACATGAATTGAAGGAATGGGCAAACATAGCTGATGCGGATCCACAGAGCCAGCATATTAAGATGTTTATAATTAGAGGCAATTTGTTTAAATAACTAGGTATGGATACTGATGTGCAAGAGAGGTGGAAAGGCTGTTTCCTTAAGCCAGCAGTATAAAATATTTTATTCTCAGTGAGATGCTGCCATTTCATAGTGGGTTTCTAACACTGTGTATAGTTCCATCCACACAGTGCCTTTACTTCCATTTCTAATCTCTTTATCCAGTACAGAGGATTTGGAGCCTATCCCAGTAAGCAACGGACACAAGGCAGAATACACCCTGGACATAGCGCCAGTCCATCACAGGACAGACAGACACAAACACACACAGACCAGGGCCAGGTTTCCCATAAACTAATTAACTTACCAGTATGTTTTGGAGTGCGAGAGGGAGTCATATCACACATATGGAGAAAAACCATGTAACCCAGAGAGAACATGTAAACCCCACACACACAGGATGGCAGGAATTGAACCTAGGACCCCAGTGCTGCAAGATAGCAATGCTAACCACTTTGCCACCATTATAAATGGATGGATATCTTAGTTATCTTTCTAGTTCACAGGTTTGCATGCATAATTTAATTTTGAAAGCCACTGAGACATCAGGTACTACTGTTGTATTTATGAAAAAGAAACAAAACAAAAAACATACTAACAACTGTGCCATCCTACTCCTTAGCTAATACATTTTATTATTCATAAACAGTTAACATTGTTAGCAAAATATTTTGAATTATATTTAACCCTATTTTTTCTTTAGTTTTGTATTTAACTTATTATATGATAGTCAGACTTAATGTATATTTGAACAATGAAAATATATTTTTACAAGATTTTACATTAAGCACTTAAAATTAATATGGTTAATAATAGTAAACTGTAACATGCTGTAACAAGATCGGTTAAACAGCGAAGAAAATGCTTTCAGAGAAAATGTTTCAGGTGTGAAGAACATAGATCTCCAATGCAATTTCAACCAAACCTGTTTCCACACACCCTGCCCCCACTACCATTAGAATATACACAAAGCACTGAAATCTTTCGAGCTAATGATCAGGTGACCCGAGAGAGAGCGAGAGAAACACCAAGGGGTGCGGAACCAGGGAACTATTTACATGGAAAACGGGCGATCTCCCCAGACTGTCCGCCCGTTTCACTGTTACCTGGATACCTCTTTATTTAGAACTCACTAACACTGATTTTTAGTTTAGAAGGATTCAGGTAGGGTTTTAGATGAAAGGCAGCGACCTTAATCAAGCCCAAATCACAATTGAACCCATTCAGAGCCTACATTACATTTTAGCGTTTCATTCTGAGCAGAAGACCCTCACACCTGAAGAAGGGGGAGGTGTTTTTCGCTGGAAATCTCGCCTGCTTCTACTTTACAACCGGAGTGCTGGCTGTGACGAATTAAACCGGTATTACAGGTTTCAATCACAGACCATGTGACATGGGAGTCAGGAAACTAACACCGCGCCACCGGATTTGATAACGCTATAAAAACGCTACAAAATAATGTGACTTGGCACAGAACAAGTTTACAGCACAGTACAAAAATGGTGACCATGACTTTAGAAGCATAAATTGCCTTACACTCAATTTAAACACAAGCTGTCTTTAGCCCTCTAAGCTGGTTCATACACAAATGTAGAGATCCAGGCTCAGAACACACAGCTTCATTAGCGAATACATATGCAGGACAACTAGAGAAGACGTTTTACAGAGGATGGATTTTTAGAAACATCCCATCAGTGACATCACTGAAGTCAACTCCTAGGTACTGTAACTGTCGTGTGGATAGTTTCACAAGAATCAGACAAAGGTTTAAGCATCGCTTGTTCTAGATAAAACTGCAAAAAAAAAACAACCACCCATAATGTACTTCTTTGCGGCTCTGTTTGCCCAAATCATATATTCACAACGTGAAATCTAGAACATAATATTACGTAACCAAAATCCGCAATATGGAAACAGAACCTGTGTAATTGTTGATAGATGATGTACTCGTAACATTTTTTCAAGACGAACTACAACATTTAAAAAATGACTTGTATGTACTTGATATCTCTAATCAATCCACGGGTCCCAGCACGAAACGAAACTAAAACGCATACCGTTTCGCGCTTCTTATTAGTTGCTCAAAAGTAATTTGACCGTATGAAATGCATAATATAAACCTAGAAACATATACGTGAGTAGTACTTAAGCACTGTAGTATCTGTGTTAAGACATCAGGATGTCTTCTATCTTCTTCAGGATGAATAAAGTGGGCCTATTTATCTATCAATCATATTTAAATAACTAGTGTTCTGTACCGTGGTACCCCTAAAAGTACCACACTTGTACCATACAACAGTAGTACCTGATGTCTCAGTGGCTTTCAAAATTAAATTATGCAATAAATAACCACATGTAAGACTCTGATGCTTAAAATGTTTAGGGAGAAAGTGGAATACTGGTGTGTATTTTTTCTTTAAACTACCAATACCAGCCATATACAGTCTGTAACGTAGGGATTTCTATACGTCTTTATTTAGTGTTTACATTAGTGACAAAGGCTAAACGTTTAGCTTCAGTAACGTGTACATATCTCCCCTTTTTATAAAACGACATGGTTGAAAACTGTTCCAGAGCCACTGTTGTTTCATCAGTGAAAAGTACATCATGAAATGCCTCTCCCTGTTCAATCCACTGGAAAAAAGAAAAGGAGCATAAAGCTTCTGATGGTCATAAACGATATTCATTTAGGAGCAGCATCAGAGGTATGTTTTTAACTGCACTGCATTGGAGAGAATACCATAGTGTGTTTTTTTTTACTCCCTGGCGGAAACTGGCTTCCAGAAGAATCAGTATGGCTCAGAGATTAAATAAAACTTCACTCGCACCAAACAAATGTATATTTCTAAATATCACAACATGATCGAATTTAAGTCATTTTAATAACAATGAATAGTCACCTATGCGTTACAATATAAACATTTATATTGATTTAAATCGCGTTTAAATCACCTTTATTTAAAACCCATAAATAAAGCTGATACTGTTTAGACTTCCAATTATTTAAAACTGTATTAAAGCAGCACGATACACAATGCAACGTAAATCGCTATCTTTGTCTTCTGTGTAATAATGTTCACCTCTCTGTCCAGCAAATTTACAGGTTAAAAACAATACTGTTAGGCTGGGAAAACGATTTTTTTTAAGAAATACAAAATGAGATATAATGATATGTTCCGGCTTAGACATTAACGAAGAGCATAACGCGTGTACTGCATACACTGCAAGTACAACCCCCCTCTCTGCAGGAGTGCTGGCTGCGACGAATTGAACCGGTCTCACGGGTATTTTCAAAGTAGGAGGCGAGATTTCCAGCGAAAGACACTCCCCCCCCCCTCAAAAACCCAGTAAGTACAGTACTTACTAGTTAAAGGCTAGGCTCCCGACTACGGCGAAAGGAACCCTTCTTTCATTAGAATACAATGAACATATTTTAGCCCTGAATGAATAAATAGCAAACATGGTTTACATAAAAGACATTTTTCCAAGAAAGTTTAGCCTTTGTCACTAATGAAACCACTAAATAAAGACATAAATATAAAAATCTTAAGATTTTTAAAATGCATGACTTTGCTAAAATTTATTTGAAAATAAAAACAATTACAACCGCCAGGGGAGAGAGAGAACAGGGGAGGGATGTTGGTTTTGCATAAGGGGCGGGGCTATGGAAATTAGGTCTGTTTGGGAATGTGTAGTTACATGTTCTGGCTGTTTGTGAATTATCGTTGTTGAGTATGGAGTGTTGAGGTATTGATTTTGTGTAATGCTTTATGTTGAAAATTGAGGTGGATTTTGTTTATGATAAACAGGATAAACTGGGATGGGAGGAAGGTTTGGTTTTGCATAAGGGGCGGGATTATGATAATTGGAGGACTTTGCGAGAGTAAAATGGTTTGATATATTTGATTTTGTATTGTGGTTGTTATCTATGTTTTTGGTTGGTATTATGTTTATATGGTTGTTTTTGTTGGTTGGTTGTTATTATGGTTATTAATAATACGATCTATAGTTGAAATCTGAGCCTAAATAAAAAGAAAAAGCAAGTGATTAGGTTTATGAGCAATCTAATTACTTATTCGTTTAAAACGCTATATAAAATAAAGTTTATTATTAATTTGCTGCACAGAGCGGTGAATATTATTATGCATAAGACAAAGATAACGATCCTGATCAGTTTAGAAATCTGTGTACGCTGTAAAGTTTTTACTTCTTAAACTTTTAAAATACACGTTTTGAATAGAAAGAAATCCTCTTCCTGTTACAGTATGTATAGCAAACTAGCACGTCTTTTTTCTCCAATCAGAGGGGTGTCAGATGGTGTCAGCCAATCACCATTCTGCGTTGGGTAGCAACGGGTGACTGTTCTCAGGCGGAAGATGTAAACAGCTTAATGTTCGTGTTAAATAATTTTTTAATATTCAATTAAACGGGCACAGTTAAGACATTAAATATACATATACATACTGTATACAGTACAGTTTGCATACGGTAATATGTTACGCGATTAAAAAATAAATAAATAAAACTGGAAGGTTCAGCACCAGCTGGATTCGAGCACACACCCTGCCCGTTGGCAGGCACGCACCTAGACCAGTCAGCTACAGTCAGCTCGCATGAGCAAGCAGGCGAAACAGCCCTACACAGCCCTGCCGCAGTACACGGATATAATCATACCGTTATTAAATTCTTGAGATACGCGATTCCATATTATATTCCCTTTTAATCAAATTCTAAAAGTATGCTTGTTGACTCCGGTATCACGTTAGTTAAAGACTTCGAAGCTTACAATGTTTAGGGAGAAATGGAATACCGGTGTGTATTTTTCCTTGTGATATTTTAAGCTCTAGTTGAATGATAGGTGTCGCATTTTAAATCATTTTCGTAGTTAGAAATTATGAAACGCCCTGTTAAAAGCAAGGAAGTTTTTATGCCCGTTGAAGTAAAACAAAATGCCTGACAAAGTATGGCTTGGACAGATTCCAAGTGCTTGTACAAATGTGCTAAAGAAATTATACTTTGAGTATACAGCTTGTCCAAAGTCATCCATTATTAATACTATTAGTAATATCTTCGGTAAAGGCTTTGATGCATAAATATTTCTGATAAAGGTAGGTTGTGTACTTTTGTCCAACTGAGCAATCTTGCTTTCATAAAATATACCAACATTTTAATGACTGAAGATTAACATGCTGTAATACACTGTTCAAAATTAAAGGCTCAAATGCTGTACATGAGAGGTTAAGCTCCCCCTGGCGGTTTTACAAGGTGACGCCGGATAGTTTCCGGCAGAGCGTCAAATGACGCGCGATTAACCACGTCACACTGCGTGACACTGCGTGATGCCGCGACACGCCCACCGGGGTATGCCGCAAAATAACGCACGCATTTTGAATGGCTGCATCTGTACGTTCATTGTCTTCCAATCGAGTCGACATTGGAAGCCTGCCACACCCGGACTGTTAAACCAACGCATTAGCACGTCAAAGCCCATTGAGCCAGTATTGGCTTTAGTATCCCCCCCTTCTCCCCTCAATTCAATTCAATTCAAGGTGTTTTATTTGCATGACAGATGGGTACAAGCAGTGTTGGGTATGTATATTGTAACGCTTACAGCAGACAGGCACTGTGTAGGAGCCGACGCACCAGAGCAGCGCCTGCATTTATAACTTAGTTTTTAAAATTAGTCAAGCAATACGAAGCATCTCCTTTTACTTAGTGCCTGAGCATACTGCAACGCGTGTGAAGCCCATAAACGATATTAATTTTGGAACTTAAACATACAGTATATGGCTGGTCTCGGTACTTTAAAGAAAACATACACACCAGTATTCCATTTCTCCCTAAACATTTTAAGCATCGAAGTCTTTAACTAACGCGATACCGGAGTCAACAAGCATACTTTTAGAATTTGATTAAAAGGGAATATAATATGGAATCGCGTATCTCCAGAATTTAAAGACCAGACAATCGCAAACTCGTTTTCAATAAAATTATTTTATTCATTCAGCAGTTTGTGAGAGGGACATCCAGCAGGGAGAGACACACACACCGGTTTTCATTGACAACATTGTTTTTTTTTCAATTCCTCTTGTCTAACAGGAATGTTTTGTTTGTGGACAGACTGTTAGACAAGAGGAAAAGACCGCCTCCTCCTACGAAGCATTTCGTTGATCCGATCACGAATTCTTTTCCAGTCGTACGCAGCAAGGGTTGAGAATCTCCGATTCACCATCGTACTAATGGTTTCCCGGAGATTGCAAGGCAAGGCACTTTTGCCTCTGGACCCATCGAAATTTACAGACGTGGTCCACCCCCAGTAAATTTCAAAAGTCACAAGATTTCGAAACACGAGGGCGGCGTAGCGGTCGGCTCTTGCTTTCCCGTCTATGCCGATGCACTGCAAGTACAACCCCCCCTCCATCTCCTGGGTGATGGGTAGCAGTTGGACATCTGGGAGAATTATTCGTCCCACTGGCATCTGTGAATTCCGCTGTGCTTCCTGGGGGGAGATAGCCGGCGGGGACAGCATCAACAGAGTCCTGCGCGGTGGTGAACTGAGAGGCCGGGATGGAGTGTCCTGAGGCGGTGTGTGCTCTGCGGGGGGCAGAGCTTCCGCCAGGCATTGCAACCTGCGCGGCGGGGAGAGGCACTTTTCAGGAGACAGCTGCTCAACTGTTTGACTGCTGGAACATACTGTCTCCTTCCTCTGCATTTTCAGGAGTGTCTCTAGCCTCCCAGTCCTCCCCAGTAATGCATCGTATTGCTCCCGCTGCTGCCGAAATGTCTCCATACAGGTGCTGCTTCTACAGGTTGGCACCCTGGCCAGTGGCCGAGAGCAGAGACCCACGGCCTGTGGCAAAATAACATAAGTCATGTAAGAAATAAAGTCACACAGTAGTATTCATCAGTCGCGGAACAGAAGTCAAAATAAACTTTTCTTTTTTTCCGTCTTACCGCTTTCTTTTTTACTGTCCTTGTGGTAGATCGTTTCGCCCGTGCGGTGTTTTCTTGAAGAACAGGCTACGAAGAAATAATTATAATTGAATTTAAAATTCAAAACGGCAATAATACCTTGTAATATGCGCTGTAATCGCGTATTTCAGATGAAGTCTGCTGTATTTGCTTACCCTTCGCTCTTTGGAAGCTGGGGCGGCAGAAGCACCTCGTCTCTTCCCGTAAAAGGTCTTGGTCTCCATACTGTACTATGGTCGCTGTAGTGCAGGTTCGCAGTTTTTTTTTTTGCGATGGGAGCTCACCCAATCCCTTGGTGTCTTTTATGCTATATTCACCTGTACGGCTAGAGTGTGTTCATTGTCTTCCAATGAAAGGCGGGTGCCTTTTGCCGAAGTCGGGAGACATTGGGGGCTTGCCACACCCGGACTGTTAAACCAACGCATTAGCACATCAAAGCGCATTGAGGACCCGGGCGCAATAGTTGTTTTGTCCCTTGATTTACTGATCTGCATTAATTAAATCTTGTCAGTCAGGTCTTTTTTTCTCTATTTCAATTGTCGTTTACACATGCACGACTTTAAAAGCTAGCATGACAGGTTTCGATTCACATTAGCTGGCGAGCCTTGTTAAAAAAAACAATGACAATGTAACATGCCACTGTTTGTTCATGAACAAAGTTATACTGAGATTTCCTTAGATACGCGATTAAAAAATAAATAAAAATTTGAATCTCCTGCGGAACACATTCCATAAGAATCAGCGGTTCTACAACATATATCGCCTTTAAAGGTGGCTTCTCAAAACGCTTTACGGGATAAAAACAACCAGAACAGCAGCAACAACAATATTGTATTTCATTGCACTTTGAAAACCAAGTAATAACTTAACTCAGTACGTGCAAACGTTTTGTATGTTGCTGTCTTGAATGCCTGCGTACCCATAAGTATCTTATTTGCCTTGAGGCCTGTCTACAGTATATTTGTCCCCCTATCTCCCTCAATTCAATTCAATTCAAGGTGTTTTATTTGCATGACAGATGGGTACAATTCTTGTTGGGAATGTATACTTTGATATTTACACCCGGCGCGTCACCGAGGGAGCGTCTGCATTTATAACTTAGTTTTTAAAATTAGTCAAGCAATATGAAGCATCTCCTTTAGCTTTTAAGTCCCTTATGGTTTTTTCGTATTATATTCCCTATTAATCAAACTCTAAGAGTATGTATCGGCTTGTCAGTCAGGTCTTTTTTTCTCTTTTTCAATTGTCGTTTACACATGCACGACTTTAAAAGCTAGCAAGACAGGTTTCGATTCACATTAGCTGGCGAGCCTTGTTAAAAAAAACAATGACAATGTAACATGCCACTGTTTGTTCATGAACAAAGTTATACTGAGACTTCCTTAGATACGCGATTAAAAAATAAATAAAAATTTGAATCTCCTGCGGAACACATTCCATAAGAATCAGCGGTTCTACAACATATATCGCCTTTAAAGGTGGCTTCTCAAAACGCTTTACGGGATAAAAACAACCAGAACAGCAGCGACAACAATATTGTATTTCATTGCACTTTGAAAATTGCATTTGAGCACGGTTTTTGACTTTCTTAAAATTGCATTTTGGGCGCGGACAGCACATACAAGGGTTAATGAACTGCGCCAAGAAATTTAAAATAGTTTTCTTTAGGTGTGAGGGTAGGAATGGACCGCAGCAGGCATAATCAGCAAACCAGGAAAACAAAGAACAGGACAGGTGAGATGTGTAGCCAGAAAGCGAGTGATCAGAAAAAGGAAATGGATTTGTCAACTGATTGTCCATAATATCGCTTACCTATTTTTTCGAAGAAATGTTTGTTAAAATAAAAGTCCAGCACCAGCTGGATTCGAACACACAACCTGCCAGTTGGTAGGCACGCACCTAGACCAGTAGGCTACAAGACAGCTCGCATGATCAGGCAGGCGAAACAGCCCTACACAGCCCTGCCGCAGTACACGGATATAATCATACCGTTATTAAATTCTTGAGATACGCGATTCCATATTATATTCCCTTTTAATCAAATTCTAAAAGTATGCTTGTTGACTCCGGTATCACGTTAGTTAAAGACTTCGAAGCTTACAATGTTTAGGGAGAAATGGAATACTGGTGTGTATTTTTTTCTTTAAAGTACCAAGACCAGCTATATACTGTATGTTTATGTTCCAAAATTAATATCGTTTATGGCCTTCACACGCGTTACAGTATGCTCCTATTCTTTTTATGCTCAGCTACTAAGATTTCCCTTCAGTGGTAAAATTCAATATCTACAACGAGCACAGTAAAGATGTTTACAGTAAGTCTTTCTACGACAGACCAATGGACCATGAGTGCCCCTGTCGGTCAACCAATCACGCACCGTGGTATCCCGCGTCATCATACCTGCGGTATCTGTACCGCGGTGTCTGTACCGCGCACTTTGAATGGCTGCATCTGTATGTTACACTTAGTTCACTGTTTTAAATAGATCTAATTAAGAAAGTTAAGTGTTAGCATAAACTATTAGCAATCGATAATATTAAATTTAGCACTGTAATAAGCTGTTGCACTTTCCCCCGCATCTTGTAAAAATATATTTTCATTGTTCAAATATACATTAAGTCTGACTATCATATAATAAGTTAAATACAAAACTAAAGAAAAAATAGGGTTAAATATAATTCAAAATATTTTGCTAACAATGTTAACTGTTTATGAATAATAAAATGTATTAACTAAGGAGTAGGATGGCTCAGTTGTTAGTATGTTTTTTTGTTTTGTTTCTTTTTCATAAATACAACAGTAGTACCTGATGTCTCAGTGGCTTTCAAAATTAAATTATGCATGCAAACCTGTGAACTAGAAAGATAACTAAGATATCCATCCATTTATAATGGTGGCGAAGTGGTTAGCATTGCTATCTTGCAGCACTGGGGTCCTAGGTTCAATTCCTGCCATCCTGTGTGTGAGGGGTTTACATGTTCTCTCTGGGTTACATGGTTTTTCTCCATATGTGTGATATGACTCCCTCTCGCACTCCAAAACATACTGGTAAGTTAATTGGTTTATGGGAAAACTGGCCCTGGTGTGTGTGTGTTTGTGTCTGTCTGTCCTGTGATGGACTGGCGCTATGTCCAGGGTGTATTCTGCCTTGTGTCCGTTGCTTACTGGGATAGGCTCCAAATCCTCTGTACTGGATAAAGAGATTAGAAATGGATGGAAGTAAAGGCACTGTGTGGATGGAACTATACACAGTGTTAGAAACCCACGATGAAATGGCAGCATCTCACTGAGAATAAAATATTTTATAGTGCTTGCTTAAGGAAACAGCCTTTCCACCTCTCTTGCACATCAGTATCCATACCTAGTTATTTAAACAAATTGCCTCTAAGTATAAACATCTTAATATGCTGGCTCTGTGGATCCGCATCAGCTATGTTTGCCCATTCCTTCAATTCATGTGCATCCAACACACAGTTCAATGCCAGCAACTACACATAATCTAAAATACAATCCTTATTTCAGTATCTATGTAAACATATAGTCTGTTAACTTCATCATCTTCATCAAAAGTATGCCTAACCCCATTAGGAAGTGTTCTTGTTATAAGTGTATTCCTCAGCTTTCCCCAAATTATCTTCTTCTTGCCAACATCTCTAGTCTTTTATCCTGCAATAACTCAGCCAACACTTAAATCTCCAAAAGCTGCTTGTGTTAATTTCTTTAAATCACAAATATCATGTGTAAATACTGGCCATGTAATACTCTGCATTGTGGAATAATAGTTTATTTTAAAGGGAACTAGAGAAATCAAGAAAGGATTTTTTTCTAGAATTAATAAATGCACATCCTGTTCACTGGGGAAATTAAATCCACACTGAGCAATCTTCAATATGTTCAGAATATGACAGCAAGAATCCTATCAGGGATGCATTACACCTGTTTTCAAGTCCTTGCACTGGTTACCTATCAGATTTCGAGTCAACTTCAAAATCCTTATCCTCCTTATATACTGTCCTACAACTGTTATTATTGATCACCGAATTATTGTACTTGACATGACTTCATTCAGCCTTTACTGAACGTCTATGACAGGCAGAGAGAGTGCTGTTTCTGGTGCGATCTTTTGCAGCTGACATTTCACTGTTTTAAACGAACAAGAAATTAGATTGCTCATAAATCAGTTATTCTATATAAACACAGCGTAATTGCCCTCCGAAAATCCTCTTTTTCTTGTTCGTTTTAGAGACCTTGATCGAAACTGATTTTAGATGTCAGAAAGGATTTATTTTCTCTGTATTTCCTACATTGCTTTGTCGAGATTTTAACTTTATATCTAACTTTATATCTAGGCTCAGATTTCAACTATAAATCGTACAGTAATTAATAGCAGTAAATACTGATGTTTTGCGCCCTCTTACCACAAAAATATATGTTTTGTAGTTGGGATTAACTTTATTTCGTACGCGTAGCTACTCCGATTCGGACACCGAACAGTTAAAGATGGCGGCAAATCAGACACCCAGAGGGGGGGCGTCTTCTCGCCTCCATAACTAAAATGCCAAATAGGAGTGGCTTAAGCGACATACACAGTCGTGTAACTGACAGTTTGAGGTAGCCTATCGTGTAAATTTTGCTTTGTTGCTGATAGGTTAAGCTTTCGAAACTCTGCCCCAAAGTCATGTGACTGATTTTTCGCCCTGTTTCGTTGGTTAAACGCAATGATCACATGCACCACCATGGTAACTGGGATGTGTAGTTTTTAATTCCGTTTGAATTATAACTGTACGTACTGTCTTCATATTTGGCCAGGGCTTTAAAGAGAAGGCGCGCCAAAAAATTTCGGTGCCGTCGTCTCCGCTTTAAAGGTACCCCCGTGCTGGAAGAATTTGACCTCGGAACGTTTGCCCAGCGTAGTTATAGTGGACATAAAAACAAGAGTTCGCTGGCATTATATCCTAGAAGACACAGACCGGCACCAGACCGGTAAATGCTTGATGAACTAGGGATTGGACAGTTTCCAAGTGCTTGTACAATCGATGGAAATGTTCAAATAAATGTGCAAAAGAAATAAACAAAATAATCATTTATTTCTTTATCATATTGGCTAGCTAATGTCCTCTCTTTGCTAGTTACTGGCTGTGTTTCTGCGTTGGGTAGCAACGGGTGACTGTTCTCAGGCGGAAGATGTAAACAGCTTAATTTTCGTGTTAAATAATTTTTAAAAATTAAAATTCATTCTATACAGCAATCACATATTTGGGTACCGTTTCATAAAACTTACATGCTTAAAATGTTTAGGGAGAAATGGAAGACTGGTGTGAATTTTTTCTTTAAACTATCAAGACCAGCCATACACAGTACAGTTTATGTACATACAGTAATGTTTATGTTCCTAAATTAATATCGTTTATGACCTTCAGATGCGTTATGCTCCTCTTCTTTTTATGCTCAGCTACTAAAATTTCCCTTTAGTGGTAAAATTCCATATAAATATTCAAAACTAAGCGGATTAAAATGTGCACAGTACAGATATTAGATGATTAAATCTTTTCACTACTAACCAATGCACCACGAGTGCCCCTGTCGGTCATTTTGGCCAACCAATCACTTACCGCGGTGCCCTACGGTGCCCTGCGGGTTGGTTACTGTACCACGGGTTTTTACCGCTCATTTTGAATGGCTGCATCTGTAGGTTGTCTCTCGCAGTGTTCAGGAATTGCATTCCGAAACTGAGTCAGATCGAAAGTTGTAAGAAAAGCACCTATGGTGTCGGTTCTAACAGCTTTATTGATTCGATGTTAAAGGCCGGAAATGGGGCACAAGACACGCGACCGCAAAAAGCGTCGCCATCTGCTTCCAGCTGCAAAATGCAGTTTGCGGACGCTGAAGCATTTGAACTTGAACTTTATTGCCATATGTAACCGGTACTGGTACAATGGAATTCTTACTTACAGAAGGTCTCTCGATTGTAAAACAAGTGTAAAAAACAAGACAAAAACAAGACAAAGTGCAAACAGTGCATCAAGACAATATACAAACAAACAATAGACAATGTGCAAGTAAACATGTAGACATTTCTTTCCAAGGCAGCGGGTACAAGCGATCTCGCGTTTTAAAACCACCAGGAAAAGCAGAAAGGCACTTGCTTGCGCCGACACACGACGACGTGAGGAGGACACCGTAGTCGGCAGGATTCGAACCTGCGCAGGGAGACCCCAATGGATTTTTAGTCCATCGCCTTAACCACTCGGCCACGACTACAGCGCGCGCCACTGTTGCTGCGTTCTTGCTACAATCTCACATGGATCGCGAGGCGCCGGCGGAAACCTTTTTCAAAGTCGTTCTCCATTAAAAAAAAAACCTTTCCAAAATACAAGACTTGCAGACAGACACGCCTCAGAGGACTTAAGGGTGGCTTCATGTGGGAATGATAAAGTCTCCCCGTCCGGACAGGAAAATGGCACTTTGTTAGACACAAAGAAACAATCAACAACAGACAAATGTCCACAAGCATTTAAGAAGCCGCACCATGTTCTTGCTACAATCTCACACGGATCGCGAGACGCCGGCGGAAATCTTTTTCAAAGTCGTTCTCCGTTAAAAAAAAACCTTTCCAAAATACAAACCTTGCAGACAGACACGCCTCAGAGGACTTAAGGGTTGCTTCATGTGGGAATGATAAAGTCTCCCCGTCCGGACAGGAAAATGGCACTTTGTTAGACACAAAAAAACAATCAACAACAGACAAATGTCTACAAGCATTTTAGAAGCCGCACTTGAAATAGCTCTTATATTCGTGTTAGACGCTGGAATCGCCTTTTTATTGACGCTCTTACGAACGCCATGGAAAGCAAAACAAAGCAAAGCAGAGCAGAACAAAACGAACAAAATAAAACCCTCACGTCCTGCACTTGAATATAATGCCGTTACGTGCCGAAGCGGTATTGGACGTCATCCTAGCACTGCAACCCGGGGCGTACGGTATATGGGAACGAGCACACGTCACGAATCGTCTCTAATCACTCCCTGCACTGTAAGGCGCCTTGAAGCGTGCACCCTCAACATTCATCTTTGCGCATCTGTGAAAGGTAAACTCTTGAGCAAACTCTGAACCAGACGCTCAAACTCCAGCTAGGATTAGGGGTTGCATTCCCACGCTACTTGAACACTTTGTTTACGCTCAGTGCTGGATTTTGGGAACTTTAGGACGAGTGGGACTTTTCTCCTATCTGTCAATTCGTTTTGTTTTGGAGACTCTTGGCTGTCTGTGTTGTATAGTGCAGCGTGAAGAAAACGTTTTCGAAAACTGTGCCGGCTCAAAAGTTGTAAGAAATCCTCTCCAGCTCTTTTAAGTCTCTTCAGTTTTGTCATTTAAAGTGAAACTAGATGTATAACTGGAGCCTCACTTATGCAAATGGTGAGGCTCCAGTTCGACATCTACTTTCACTTTATATGACAGAAGTACGTCAGACTGCGCCGGACTGGGGGATCATTTCCGGTTATTTTTACCATCTTAAACATTTGAAATCCTCCCCTAGGCAATTGTGACACTTCATCTTGGCTCCACCTAGGACACTCTTCAATCTTCCATCACTTCTCTCTTCTCCCGCAACACTCTCGTCTGTCGGCAGTATGTGGCGTCTTTGCATTACCACCAATCTCACCACAGCAAGAAAGCAACGGGTTTTGGCAAGAGAGGAGGAGACTGCCTGGCCCGAACGGGGATCGAACCCGCGACCTTGGCGTTATTAGCACCACGCTCTAACCAACTGAGCTAACAGGCCTAGTGCCTGCTGTCCTCTCTGTGCTGCAAAAAATGGAATTCAGGGAAGTTTCTTTTGTCCTTCTTTGAATAGAAAGCCCTGCGATTCAGTGTACGGGCTTTCTCGTGCTGTTTAATGGTTCTTGTAACCCAAATCCTACACTGGCCTGAAGTGCCCCCCCATTTCATAGCATTTTTCAGCTGATTTCAAATGTACCTAAAGGAGAAGCATTATTGAAGACCATCAATTACCAAGAGCTTTTGTCAAAGGTTTTGGTGGTCACTATTAATGAGCACAGAGAGCTATGACCTCGGATTTACATCTCATCCAAAAGACGGCGCCTTTTTACCACACAGCGTCTCCGTCACTATACTGGGGCATTGGGACCCGCACAGACCTCAGGGTGAGCGTCCCACTGCTGGCTCCATTAACACCGCTTCCAGCTGTAAGCTTTGCTTTTCCCTGTAGGTCACCCTCATGCGGTTACTGACCTGGCTCACAGCTTCTAAGCTTCAGTGGGTTTTCAGTTGCGAGTTGAAAGGGGATGCAAGTGATGGAGCCGCTAACTGCAAAAGCCACTGCATTGGCCGGGAATCGAACCCGGGCCTCCCACGTGGCAGGTGAGAATTCTACAACTGAACCACCAATGCACGCTGCAAGCGTCTACAAAAAAGACTTTTTTTTACCACTCTGTGCTGGATGTTGGGTCCCAAGGGAACTTCTGGACGAGTGAGAATTTTCTGCTATCAAAATTTGGTTTCGGAGACTTTTGGCAGCCTACAGATGCAGCCATTCAAAATCCGCAGGCGATACCGCATTATTTTGCGGTACGCTGTACGCAGTCTACCGCAAGCTACCGGTAAATATCGCGAGTTACCGTAAATTCTCCTATAATACGACAAGCAAAATAATAGTATCCGGAATTTCCGCAAGGTGGAGCTAATAAAGCTCAACCTCTCATGTTTGAGCTGTGGCCATCAAAGTCTTTAACGAAGATATTACTAATAGTATTAATAATGAATGACCTTGGACAAGCTGTAAGTGTAAACTCAAAGTATTGCCCTGGTCAACATTTTTTTTTTCATTGACCATCTTTGTAAAAGTAACACCACAGCATTTCGCAATCACGCATTTGTTTCCAATCATGCAAAGTACAGTAATTTTTGAGAATCGCTTCACCATGCCTTTCACATGCTCATAAAAGAGATTGATTTAGGAACATAAACATATTACCATATGAAAACTGTAATGTATACAGTATGTATATGTATATTTAATGTCTTAACTGTGCCCGTTTAAGTATTGAATATTCATATCTAATTTTACCACTGAAGGGAAATCTTAGTAGCTGAGCATAAAAAGAATAAGAGCATACTGCAACGCGTGTGAAGGCCATAAACGATATTAATTTTGGAACATAAACATACAGTATATGGCTGGTCTCGGTACTTTAAAGAAAACATACACGAAACATGGTTTCATTATGACCAGAATCGGTCTTGAGATATTTTTAACTTGATTTACAGTATTTGAGAGGTATGTCTTAACACCGATACTACAGTGCTTAAGTACTGCTCACGTATATGTTTCTAGGTTTATATTATGCATTTCATACGGTCAAATTACTTTTGAGCAACTAATAAGAAGCGCGAAACGGTATGCGTTTTAGTTTCGTTTTGTGCTGGGACCCGTGGATTGATTAGAGATATCAAGTACATACAAGTCATTTTTTAAATGTTGTAGTTCGTCTTGAAAAAATGTTACGAGTACATCATCTATCAACAATTACACAGGTTCTGTTTCCATATTGCGGATTTTGGTTACGTAATATTATTTTCTAGATTTCACGTTGTGAATATATGATTTGGGCAAACAGAGCCGCAAAGAAGTACATTATGGGTTGTTGTTGGTTTTTTTGCAGTTTTATCTAGAACAAGCGATGCTTAAACCTTTGTCTGATTCTTGTGAAACTATCCACACGACAGTTACAGTACCTAGGAGTTGACTTCAGTGATGTCACTGATGGGATGTTTCTAAAAATCCATCCTCTGTAAAACGTCTTCTCTAGTTGTCCTGCATATGTATTCGCTAATGAAGCTGTGTGTTCTGAGCCTGGATCTCTACATTTCTGTATGAACCAGCTTAGAGGGCTAAAGACAGCTTGTGTTTAAATTGAGTGTAAGGCAATTTATGCTTCTAAAGTCATGGTCAGCATTTATTATTGTACTGTGCTGTAAACTTGTTCTGTGCCTAGTCACATTATTTTATAGCGTTTTTATAGTGTTATCAAATCCGGTGGCGCTGTGTGTTAGTTTCCTGACTCCCATGTCACATGGTCTGTGATTGAAACCTGTGAAACCGGTTTAATTCGTCACAGCCAGCACTCCGGCAGAGAGGGGGTTGTACTCGTAAAGTAGAAGCAGGCGAGATTTCCAGCGAAAGACACCTCCCCCCCACCCTCATACGATTCGCATTGTAATTACACATTGTAATTGTATTACACATTGTACACATGCTTAAAAGAGAAGAGAGAAAACGCAAGCCTTCTTCAGGTGTGAGGGTCTTCTGCTCAGAATGAAACGCTAAAATGTAATGTAGGCTCTGAATGGGTTCAATTATGATTTGGGCTTGATTAAGGTCGCTGCCTTTCATCTAAAACCGTACTTGAATCCTTCGAAACTAAAAATCAGCGTTAGTGAGTTCTAAATAAAGAGGTATCCAGGTAACAGTGAAACGGGCGGACAGTCTGGGGAGATCGCCCGTTTTCCATGTAAATAGTTCCCTGGTTCCGCACCCCTTGGTGTTTCTCTCGCTCTCTCTCGGGTCACCTGATCATTAGCTCGAAAGATTTCAGTGCTTTGTGTATATTCTAATGGTAGTGGGGGCAGGGTGTGTGGGAACAGGTTTGGTTGAAATTGCATTGGAGATCTATATTCTTCACACCTGAAACATTTTCTCTGAAAGCATTTTCTTCGCAGTTTAACCGATCTTGTTACAGCATGTAACAGTTTACTATTATTAACCATATTAATTTTAAGTGCTTAATGCCATTTTTTGACCAGGCACGAATATTCTTAAGTCCATATCTTCGCAAGTGAATCAGTGCGAATTGAAATACTAATTAAATTAAAACTACTAACTACTAACTAATACTAATTAAAACAAACCAGAAACGTGTTGTTCTGTTTAATGACATTACAAGTGGAAAGATTACAGATTTTAATCGTCTTTAATTTTGTTACGTTATACATTTTAGAAACGTTTCATCCATACAAACACCACAAAACTATTTTCGATTGTATTTCTGAATAGTATGTTACACTTAGTTCACTGTTTTAAATACATCTAATTAAGAAAGTTAGGTGTTAGCATAAACTATTAGCAATCAATAATATTAAATTTAGCACTGTAATAAGCTGTTGCACTTTCCCCCGCATCTTGTAAAAATATATTTTCATTGTTCAAATATACATTAAGTCTGACTATCATATAATAAGTTAAATACAAAACTAAAGAAAAAATAGGGTTAAATATAATTCAAAATATTTTGCTAACAATGTTAACTGTTTATGAATAATAAAATGTATTAACTAAGGAGTAGGATGGCACAGTTGTTAGTATGTTTTTTGTTTTGTTTCTTTTTCATAAATACAACAGTAGTACCTGATGTCTCAGTGGCTTTCAAAATTAAATCATGCATGCAAACCTGTGAACTAGAAAGATAACTAAGATATCCATCCATTTATAATGGTGGCGAAATGGTTAGCATTGCTATCTTGCAGCACTGGGGTCCTAGGTTCAATTCCTGCCATCCTGTGTGTGTGGGGTTTACATGTTCTCTCTGGGTTACATGGTTTTTCTCCATATGTGTGATATGACTCCCTCTCGCACTCCAAAACATACTGGTAAGTTAATTGGTTTATGGGAAAACTGGCCCTGGTGTGTGTGTGTTTGTGTCTGTCTGTCCTGTGACGGACTGGCGCTATGTCCAGAGTGTATTCTGCCTTGTGTCCGTTGCTTACTGGGATAGGCTCCAAATCCTCTGTACTGGATAAAGAGATTAGAAATGGATGGAAGTAAAGGCACTGTGTGGATGGAACTATACACAGTGTTAGAAACCCACGATGAAATGGCAGCATCTCACTGAGAATAAAATATTTTATAGTGCTGGCTTAAGGAAACAGCCTTTCCACCTCTCTTGCACATCAGTATCCATACCTAGTTATTTAAACAAATTGCCTCTAAGTATAAACATCTTAATATGCTGGCTCTGTGGATCCGCATCAGCTATGTTTGCCCATTCCTTCAATTCATGTGCATCCAACACACAGTTCAATGCCAGCAACTACACATAATCTAAAATACAATCCTTATTTCAGTATCTATGTAAACATATAGTCTGTTAACTTCATCATCTTCATCAAAAGTATGCCTAACCCCATTAGGAAGTGTTCTTGTTATAAGTGTATTCCTCAGCTTTCCCCAAATTATCTTCTTCTTGCCAACATCTCTAGTCTTTTATCCTGCAATAACTCAGCCAACACTTAAATCTCCAAAAGCTGCTTGTGTTAATTTCTTTAAATCACAAATATCATGTGTAAATACTGGCCATGTAATACTCTGCATTGTGGATTAATAGTTTATTTTAAAGGGAACTAGAGAAATCAAGAAAGGCTTTTTTTCTAGAATTAATAAATGCACATCCTGTTCACTGGGGAAATTAAATCCACACTGAGCAATCTTCAATATGTTCAGAATATGACAGCAAGAATCCTATCAGGGATGCATTACACCTGTTTTCAAGTCCTTGCACTGGTTACCTATCAGATTTCGAGTCAACTTCAAAATCCTTATCCTCCTTATATACTGTCCTACAACTGTTATTATTGATCACTGAATTATTGTACTTGACATGACTTCAATCAGCCTTTCCTGAACGTCTATGACAGGCAGAGAGAGTGCTGTTTCTGGTGCGATCTTTTGCAGCCTACATTTCACTGTTTTAAACGAACAAGAAATTAGATTGCTCATAAATCAGTTATTCTATATAAACACAGCGTAATTGCCCTCCGAAAATCCTCTTTTTCTTGTTCGTTTTAGAGACCTTGATCGAAACTGATTTTAGATGTCAGAAAGGATTTATTTTCTCTGTATTTCCTACATTGCTTTGTCGAGATTTTAACTTTATATCTAACTTTATATCTAGGCTCAGATTTCAACTATAAATCGTACAGTAATTAATAGCAGTAAATACTGATGTTTTGCGCCCTCTTACCACAAAAATATATGTTTTGTAGTTGGGATTAACTTTATTTCGTACGCGTAGCTACTCCGATTCGGACACCGAACAGTTAAAGATGGCGGCAAATCAGACACCCAGAGAGGGGGGGGGGGGGGCGTCTTCTCGCCTCCATAACTAAAATGCCAAATAGGAGTGGCTTAAGCGCCATACACAGTCGTGTAACTGACAGTTTGAGGTAGTCTATCGTGTAAATTTCGCTTTGTTGCTGATAGGTTAAGCTTTCGAAACTCTGCCCCAAAGTCATGTGACTGATTTTTCGCCCTGTTTCGTTGGTTAAACGCAATGATCACAAGCACCACCATGGTAACTGGGATGTGTAGTTTTTAATTCCGTTTGAATTATAACTGTACGTACTGTCTTCATATTTGGCCAGGGCTTTAAAGAGAAGGCGCGCCAAAAAAATTCGGTGCCGTCGTCTCCGCATTAAAGGTACCCCCGTGCTGGAAGAATTTGACCTCGGAACGTTTGCCCAGCGTAGTTATAGTGGACATAAAAACAAGAGTTCGCTGGCATTATATCCTAGAAGACACAGACCGGCACCAGACCGGTAAATGCTTGATGAACTAGGGATTGGACAGTTTCCAAGTGCTTGTACAATCGATGGAAATGTTCAAATAAATGTGCAAAAGAAATAAACAAAATAATTATTTATTTCTTTATCATATTGGCTAGCTAATGTCCTCTCTTTGCTAGTTAGTGGCTTTGTTTCTGCGTTGGGTAGCAACGGGTGACTGTTCTCAGGCGGAAGATGTAAACAGCTTAATTTTCGTGTTAAATAATTTTTAAAAATTAAAATTCATTCTATAAAGCAATCACATATTTGGGTACCGTTTCATAAAAATTTCATGCTTAAAATGTTTAGGGAGAAATGGAAGACTGGTGTGTATTTTTTCTTTAAACTATTGTAGTGGCAATGCTTGTTAATAAGACAGAATTAAGCGTTGGTATGCTCCTAAAGGAGGCCCCATCTCACCCTCCATCTCTGTGGTGCAGCCACAGAGAAAGAATTCATGCAAGCTGATTTAAGATGTTTTTCTTTTGATAAGAAGCAAGCTCCCAGACGGGGATGCAATTAGCTAAGCCTGGCTTTCATGATCAATGGTCATCCACTGGCGCCTATCTGTCTAGGGAGTGCCGAATGGACATCTGGACTGCATTTCTAAGTGTCAAGAGTAAGTGACTTATATCTCACCTTGACCAACCAATCAGGGACTGGCAGGGCGTGGTAATACCACGTGGGTCTCCAATGCCCGCCAAACTCTCAACCAATCAGCACACATCTGGGTCTTGATCAAAAAGGGAGCGCAAGCTCAGTTCTGGGCTCTCCTTGGCCATTTTCACGCATCCTCAGAGACAATCACGTGACAACTGCTGTTGTCTGCAAAAGGACTTGGACTTTGTTCTAAGCTCGAGGCCGAGGATCCCGTACGTATTCAGAATTCTACCAACGTGAATGCTCCGCTTGATCAACGGCAGCCTACAGTTGGACCCTCGTCGACAACCTGAATAGCTTATTCAGAAGCAGCGCTGGACCGGGAACGAACCAGCTTCTTCCCAGGCAAAAGAGTGACTTATGAGGACTCGCGGTCACACTCTGTGCATAGAGACTTTCTACTAGCCAGCCGGACTGCTGGTAGATCCCCTCGGAGCAACGACTGCCCTGCGCGCCGCAGTCAGATTCCTCCGCCCGTCCTACTCCGAGCTGCACCTCGACTGGTTGGCCGGTAGCCAGAGGACGCCGACACAACGCCCATTGGACAACCGCTGCAACAGAGCCTGTCAGCTGGTTTGGTGTTCGTGCCGGGAAATTCCAAATCCAAACACAGTGGATAAGTAAACCCCATGTTCTACATTGCGTCTCGAGAATTTAATTGTACCTCAACACAAGTTGTTATCAATTTAATTCATGAGTAATGTATTTACTTCCGAGTTTAGAGTAACAGTGGGTAATAACACTGATTAGCGATTTGGTAACAGAACGATATATATTGACATATATTCTCTGTTGTGTATCTCTTTGTGTTTGCATCTCTTCGAGATTATATACCTTGTATATTGATAACCCTCACAGTAAGGTCTGCCGCTCGTATCCAGGCAGACTAGTATATGTTTGGTGCACAGTTTATATTAATAAATGTATCTCGTGTATTGAACCCGTGTGTGTGCGTTGTTAGTTGTTCTGACGATTGATTTTCTAAAAGCCCCAACGAACAACCTCGTGATTACTGCTACAATTGATAATTGTCTCAGTAAACCCATCAAACCACTACATTTAATGGCGTCCCTGGGTGGGCGAGTTTAGAATGAAATGAGAATCAATCGCACAGAATAACTGATATTGCTGTGAGTTCAAGTTCAGCACAGCACCGCGGCTTCTATACGCGAATACCGGGTGTGCTGATAACTGCGTAAAGAAATCCCCCTGTTTTCTAGCGTTTAGTGTAACGTGTACTGATTGGAAATCCATCTGCTCGGGTGTTTAGATTCCATACTGTATTTTGGTAAAAGAAAAAAAAGTAATACTCTTAAAGTTTCTCTGACGTAATGACAATGGCTGCTAAAATGTCTGAAGTGGAGTCGCTTATAAGTACTATTTCTAGCGACGACAATCCTGGTTACTGGAGCGGTATCGAAAAGTTGAACTTTGATGATATTGAGAAGCTGCAAGTAGATTTAGTAGCTAAGGTAGCGAACCAGCTTAACACAGGAGGGTCCGTGAACGCAGTTCAGGTCCTATCGAGTTTCGCCTTAAATCTAGCTAAACAGCTGGAACTGTCTTTGTCCGAGCTGACAAAGTTTCAAAAGCTTCAGGGAAAGCTAGAAAGATATAAGGCGGAGCGAGTTGAGTTGTTGGATATAATCAGAGAAAAGAGAGTGAAAAATGAGGAAAGTGAAGACAGACTCAGGGAAGTTTTAGGTAAATTAGATGACCTGTCTGCTAGAGAAACTGCGGCTGAGGTAGCTAGGAGAGACCTGGAAGCGAGCTTGAAAGAAAAAGAAAAAGAAATTGAGCGTTTAAATGAGCTCAGCCAGGAAAGGCAAAAGGAGTTAGATGCTGCCGTACTGGAAGCAAAACAGGCTAGATCCCACTTGCATGCCAGCCCACCTAGCAGCCCGGAGCGCTCACCCAGCGCGCCGGGAGGAGGTTTCTCCCGGCCAGGGTCTGTGGTCGGATCGGCATGGGGGAGATCGCCGAGTCCTGCGCGAGACGCAAGGGCGATGCAATTCAGGCATAGACCCCCTGCTCCTGATCACGGCCGTCCCCCTGCCCGCGGAGAAACCGTAAAAATTAACCTCCACTCCCTGAGGCAGTTAGCCAAAGATGTAGAAAGGTTTGACCCGTCAGTGTCAGGGAATAATGTGGAAACCTACATCGATGAGCTGAGACATACTTTGCAGTTTATGCCCGGAGCGTCCGAACAGGAAAAGGCTATGTTAGTAAGGAAAACTACTAGCCGAGCGGTCCACGAGTGGATGTCTAGACAAGGACCGGAGGTCTGTAATAGCTTTGAGGAGCTGTGTCAGGCAATGATCGGAGAATTTTCGGCTTTTATCGATCCCATAGCTGCCGTGGCCGCTGCGCACCATATTAAGCACGAAAAAGCTGAAGCCCCTCGCGACTATTATGAGAGGCTTAGGCGCACTTATTTTGCAGGGCGGAATGAAGAGGGTTGCGAAGAGAACGTGAATTTCAAAGGTTTATTCATTGCTAATCTGCATCCCTCAATCAGGAAAATGATTGTGATGCACACTGATGCAAAAGCGATGAAAATGGCTGACATTAGAAGGTTGGCTCAAAAAGCCTGGGGAGCTGAAGTCTCTGCTTCCTCAGAGCGAAAACCTGCTAAAACGGCCGTGTTCGCCACTAAAGCCAGCAGGGTTGACGACTCGCCTCAGCTCGAGGGAGCTGAGGTTCCTGAGCCCGCTAAGCCCCGGCGCAAAATAGGCAGGCAGGACCGCACTAAGCGTCAGAGCCGCCGTGAGCGCTACGGGGAAGGCAAGGGCACAGGCAGAGCCTATCAGAAGGCTGGACGAAGGGAGTCGACTGCAACCCGCCTGGCCAGGCTTGAACAAGCCCTGCTTGAGAGATCAGGACAGGGTAAACCTTCCGCACTGAATGCCGGAAGCGTGAATGAGCTTAGTGGGACCACGCCCCTTCTCACTGGAGGAGGCGGGGATCCATCCCAAACCCCTCCCTCAGTCTATCTGATTGGGTGGGAGGGTTCCTGCCTGGAAGAAGGCTGTGACTCTGAGTTGGGCGCTGACCCCGCCCCTGAAGTCAAAGAAAAGGCAGGCTTCCAACAATTCTTAGGGAATCTCAGCCAGAAAGGCAAAGCAAGGCGTATTTATATCAAGGTTTCTCTTGAAAACGTCTTAGATAGAGAAGCACTGGTTGACACTGGGGCTGAAATTAGTTTGATGTCAGCTGATCTACTCAGCGAGCTCAAACGAGTAGCGAAAGGAAAAGGCATCAGACTTAAGGTAGAACCGTGTAAGATAGATATTTCCAGCTATACCCAGGATCATGCCAGGATCACACACCGAGTGTGGGTGGCACTTAGGTTCGGGCCAATGAACGTGGTGCATCCTGTTTACATCTCTAGGTTTAAAACAGAGCCACTACTCATTGGCCAAGACCTGCTTGACAGGCTGGAGCCTCTGGTGGACTGCCAGCGTGGAAAATTGTGGGCTCAGGTCAAGCACCCTAAGCCTGTCGTACAGCAAAAAGGGGGGTTCAGTGGTTATGCTGTGATCACACAGTGCCCACTGAACACCATAGCTGAGTTGGAGGATTCGCCTGGTTCCTCTGGACGAGAAATAAATGTCTCTTCTTGCTTTCCAAAACTACAGGGAAGTCCTGCCCAGGCCAGCACTCCCACGGTCTCCCAACTACAGGAGCAGTGCTCGGAGCAGCTGCTTGACCCGCCAGGTAAAGCACACCCCTTTTTCATCCCTGAAGAAGAGTGGATCTCCCTGTCCGGTAATGAATGGGAGTCCTTTCTGTGCGCCCTGGTACCTCAGGGGGACAAGGACTACCACCCCATGGTGGTGGGAGGGGTCCAGGTGGCAGAAGTGCAGGTTGATGATGTAATTCTCAGCCTCAGCTCTGAGAAGTCCATAATCAGTGAAGGTCTGTTCGAGGACCTGTCGCGAAGCCGTCAGGTGACCCTGGTGACGCAATCACAGGGTCTGTGGTGGGCACCCCCACCTCATAGGTCCATTTGGAGCAAAGGAAGCTGTGCAGCTTCCATCTCCATCGGAAAAAGGAAGTTTGCTCACTACTTCCAGGTAGCACCTCAGCTGACCCATTCGGTCTGTATTGGTGCAGACCTGTTGGTTCGACTGGGCGCCCAGCTGGACACAGTAAACAGTGTGCTGTGGACACGGGTGAACCCAGATGCCCACTCTCTAAGCGGCGACCCCGAGAACATTCGGTCAGGTCAGACGATTCCTCAGGCCTGCCAGGTAGTAAACGAATCGGACCTGATCGTTCCTGCGTCAACAGCAGGGTTTCCGGTACGCCTTGTCCTAAAGAAGGGACAGAGGATGGATGCTGAGATGGTTTTCTTCCAACCATCAGCTCAGTTTATCAGACTGAACCTAGCAGTCTGTGGTACCCCCAGACTGGAAAGGAATGGCCGAGCCACCTGCCTGTTGGTGCAAAACATAGCAAAACAAGATGTCAAAATCCCTGCTCGCACTGACATGGGACTGGTAATTGACAATGGGTTCTATGATTTCGAACTGGCCATCCCAGTACTGGGGCAGCTCCCTGGTCCCTTGGCCAGGGAGGGGGGGACCGAGCAGGTGTACTACACCTACCCCCGGCAGATGATTGCAATTATGCCAATAGAGGGATTCTGCAACCAGGAGGTGTGCAGAGTGGACCTTAGCGATAAGGATGAGATGGTTGTGTATACAGTACACGCAGGGGTTCCGACGGACCACTCAGCCGAGAGTGCGACCCGGGATACCGCCATGCCGTCAAAAGCGGGGTTCCTAGAGCAGGTACAGGATCAGGTTGGTAAGGCAGATGCCCTGGAAACGGAAAACCAGCGTCAGCAGCTGCATCAGATCTTCCAGGATTTCCAGGAAGTGTTTGCACGGGACGCCTATGACTGCGGGGTGACGGATTTGCACACAGTGCGCATTCCTACGGCCCCTGGCGCCCGCCCAACCTATGTCAGGCAGTATCGCATTCCCCTCACGGCATACGAGTACATAAAGCAGACGTTGGATGCTCTACTAGAGCGTCAGATCATAAGGGAGTGTAACTCCACTTATAACTCCCCACTGTGGCCGGTGCTGAAACCCAATGGTAAGTGGCGTCTGACCATTAACTACCGGCAGTTGAATAAACAGGTTCCTTTGTCACGATGGCCAATGATCTACCTAGATCAGGAGTTAGCCAAGGTGACAACAGCAAAATATTTCACCACAGTGGATGTGGCCAATGGGTTCTGGACCCTTAAGGTAGAACCGACAGACCAGTACAAACTGGCCTTTTCCTTTGGAAACAGGCAGTTCACCTGGAATCGATGCCCCTTTGGGTATTCCAACTCCCCAGCGGAGTTCAACATATTTCTGCACAAAGCCATGAGTGATGCAGCCGCCAGGGGCAACCTGGTCTATGTGGACAATATTCTGATGCGGAGTCAGACCTGGGAAGAACACATGGCCGAGATCAGGCATGTGTTGACCCAGCTCTCCCGTGCAGGGGCCAAACTGTCTCTGGCTAAGGGACAGTGGTGTAGGACCCAAGTGGAGTACGTGGGACTATTGGTTGGAGCCCAAGGCATACAGCCACAGTCCAGCAGAGTCCAAGCTATCCAGAATATGAAGTCGCCCACTAACCTGTCTGAACTGCGCAGCTTTCTGGGAGTATGTAATTATTCCCGGCAGTTCATTGAGGATTACGCTGAAATAGCAAGGCCCCTCCACAAGCTGCTGCAGAAAGACGTGCCCTTTGAGTGGGGACCTTCCTCAGAACAGGCTGTGATGGAGCTGAAGCGCAGACTCGGTAGTGCGCCGTGCTTGGCCTACCCTGACAAAAATAAGGTCTTCTACCTTGAAGCAGGGTTCTCAGAGCACTGCCTTGGGGCTGCTCTGAGTCAGGAATATGACCAAGAGCGAAGGGTGGTGGCGTATGCCAGTCGAGCCCTGAACCCAGTGGAGCAAAAGTTCTTGGACTGCGAGAAGGCCCTGTTGTCTACGGTCTGGTCGGTAGAACACTTCCGTAGTTATGTAGGGGGACAAAAGATCATCATCGAAACCTGCCACCAACCTGTGACATTCCTGCATAGCCAGAGACTCAAAGCGGGCAGGGTGTCAAATAGCAGGATTGTGGCATGGATGATGGCCCTACAAGGCTATGAGATAGAGGTACGTTATGCACAGAGCAAGAAAATGTACCTGGGACAGGGCCTGGCTTTGGGCCAAGTGTGTCACGGCTGTGACACTGAGATGGAAGCTCCAGAAACAATTCCCGCTGCTGAGCTACCGAACAATCACCGGTACTACGATGAAAACGTGGGCCAGGGCTTACCCATGGCCTATGTTGACGGTTGCTCTTTTCGCCACAAACAGCAGGTGCTAGCAGGGGTAGGAGTAGTCTGGCAAGACAATACTCCCTGTGGGCCGACCCGCTATAAGCTAGGACCAAAGACTAGTCAGTATGCGGAAGTAGCTGGGGTGCTGATCACCCTCCAGCAGGCCCTGACAAATGGCCTTAAACAATTTGTCATCTGTAGTGACTCGAACTACGCCCGACATAGCTTCGTGTCCCATCTTCCGTATTGGAAGGGTAACGGCATGAAAAATGCCCGGGGCAAGGAAGTAAAGAACAAAGAGTTGTTCCTGGCCAGTGACAAGCTCACGACCGAGGCTGGAATGATGGTTTACTGGAGGAAGGTGAAGGGACACTCCCAGGTGAAGAGACTCGACAAAGACGGGAATGATGAGGCCGACCGGCTGGCTAAATCTGGCGCCTTAGAGGGTGAACCCTGGCAGTTCCAGCAGGAATGGCTACCCCCAGAAACCGTGGCTGAGGTCAAGGCGGTCACCCGAAGCAGGGCTAGACAGGATGTCGGAGCTGACCCTCAATCTGTAGTGCTTGGGTCACAGGGTTTTAACACCGATCTTGCGGAAATGCAGAAACAGGACCCAGCAATTGGGCTAATGTATCAGCATATCGCTGACCCAGTGCGTCAACCTCTTTCGGAGCAGGTGCTGAGCCAGTCTCCAGAGTTGAAGGAGCTGGCAGAGGTGAAAGACAACCTAAAAATTATAAAGGGGTTGTTGGTTTGTGTACCAGTTGCACAAGGTGTCCCAAAGTGGGTAGTTCCCCGCTGCCATCGGGGGGTCATGATCCAACACGCTCATGACGAGCCCTGTGGGGGTCACCGGGGAATCAAGGCCACGTACGACACTATCCAGCAGGTGGCATTCTGGCCTCACATGGGCCAAGACATCGCCGCGTATGTAAAGGGGTGTCTGACGTGTAGCCAGTTCCAACCATCACGGCCCTTGCACCGTGCACCACTCCAGAAAAAGGGCATGACATTCCCCTGGTCCAATCTACAAATGGATTGGGTGGGGCCGCTGGTGAGGTCATCCAGAGGGAACAAATATTTCCTCACGGTTACGTGTGCATTCACAAAATGGATTGAGTGCCTCCCAGCACCCAACGACACGGCAGAGACAACTGCAGTGCTGTTGGTGAACCATGTGTTCAGTCGATGGGGACTCCCCCTGACCGTGGACTCGGATCGGGGAACCCATTTCACAGCTACAGTAATGGCAACCCTGTGGAATATGCTTGGGGTCAAGGCCCAGTTGCATATCTCCTACCACCCTCAATCCTCGGGCCAGGCAGAAAGGGCAAACCGAACGGTGGTTAGTATGCTCAAAAAGTTTGTCTCCACCAGCAGTAGGGACTGGGACATTAAGCTGCCCCTGGTTCTGATGGCCATCCGAGCCACGCCCCATTGCTCTACGGGGGTCCCACCTTTTGAGATGATGACAGGTCGGAAGATGACTCTTCCCCTACACTGTCTTTATGGGGTGGAGGACCTGAGCACGACGGGGGCTGCTACGGCCCATCAGTATGTGTCAGCAAGCACATCTGCAGGCAACCTTTGCTTTTGCCCAGAACAATCTGGGAAGGAGTGCAGAGGGTAGGAAAGCATACTATGACCGAAAGGCAGTTAACCAGGAACTCCAAGTAGGAGACAAGGTCCTGTACTTCCAATTTGCCAAACCCACAGGGGTGGCCCGGAAATTCTTACCCAGTTGGACAGGACCCCACGAGATTGTCGATAAGGTATCACCGGTAGCTTATCGAATTCGGATTGAAAAAGGAAGGCAATCTCTGGTCTATAAGTGGGTGCATCGCAACCACCTCCGGTTGTATCGCCCACCTCAAATGGCGCCGGAGGACACAGAATAGGGTTAAAAGTCTAAACCCGATCAAGAGGGGGGTGCCCCTTTGTAGCTGCAGGTAGTTAGGTACTGTAGTGTAGGTCCTCCTAGGAAAATATATTCAAAATTATAGTGGAACTGTACCATGTGCCTCATCTGTGTTCCAGAATGGGAATCCTAAAACTGCCACGGCTGGTCCTGACAGTGCTGTGGATCGCTTCGACACAGCCCCTTGAAGTTGTGGAACCCGGTCCTCCTACCGGCATAGTCCTGCAGGACGCTCCCGGATTGTTGTTAACAAATTGCAGAACATATACTCAGCGAGTGTATGTGCGGCTGGACCCAAGTGATGTGTTTCGGAAGCACATCAACATGAACAGTAGGGTGTCCCATCATGGCAGGCAGTGGGCTAAGGATGCTGTATGGCATGCCCAGCTAGACACTATACACATGCTCCGCCAGCTGAGGAAGGCAACAGTCAGCCAGGAGGAGATGACAGGCCTCAGCCGCCCCAAAAGGTTCTTGGGGGGTCTGATTGCTGCGGCCTCCGCCGTGGGCTCGCTATTTTCAGCTGGTCTGTTTGCTGCTTACACTGTCACCCTGACCACCCTGAGAAGGCAGGTGTCTGGGTTACTTAAGGAAATGCCAGAAATTCAGGACAGGCTGTATCAACAGCAGCAGCGGCTGGAAAGCCTAGGGAAAACCTTACAGGGCACAATATTAGCAGTAAACCTTCATGCAGCAGTGTTAAATAACACCCTCCACACCGTGGGCAGGATTGTCGACGTGTTACAGTGGGATTATGCTTACGTGCAACAGGTCAGGATGCTGATGCAGGATTTGCTTAGGGAGCTTAGTGCCACGATAACTAGCTTAGCCATGGGACAGATTCCAACTTACTTGGTTCCACTGTCCTTAGTAGAAGAAGTACTTAGGACAACCACTTCTGAGATGGTGCAGCCATTACAGGTACATTTTGCATACAGTCTAGGCAGTGCCATTCCTATACATGTCAACCCTGAAGCCAAGGAAATAGGTTTCCTGTTGAACCTTCCCATCGTGAGTGGCAAGGATATCTATAGACTCAAGTCTATATCGAACGTTGGCTTCTGGAGGGGGGACATGCATGTGAAGTTGACCACCCCACCGCTCGTAGCTTACCAGGAGGATGATCCAAATTTGTATCTTGTTCCAAACCTGGAACTGTGTATATCAACCAAGGATATCCACTGGGTATGCCCAAGTAAGCCATTCCTTAGGGACACAACTCAGAGGTTGTGTGGTATCAGAAAGGGGGCTGCCACTGAAAAGTGTAAAGCCACAGTGACGAGCAAAAGTGAGGTTAACGAACCCCAGGTTGAGCAGGTGGGAAAGAATGGCTGGTCAGCACACCACAGTTAACGGTTACAATAACATATGACAGGCATGATACAGCTACCGAAGTGCAGCTACCCAACCAAACAGTTTTTCTACAAGTTCCTGAAGGAGCGATAGTGCATCTCAACGATTTAGCACTGTATCACCTGGAGTCAGAACTATACGAAACGGAACTCGAGATTGTGGACGCTTTCAGAGGACACGGCATTGACTTGGATGAGAGAATCCAAGAGACAGTAAGTCTTGAGGGTGTACAGGTAGTCGAATTTGTTCTTAACGACACAAACTTAAAAACTACACTGGTAGGTCCCAAGCACAGTCGTTGTGGATCCTCTGGGGCGCTAGGAACAATAAACGTGGTCATCTTGACACTGCTGCTGGGTAGCTGGATCATGGCTGGGGTAATGTGTTGGATGCTGTTCTCTTGTATCAAAGCCTTGCGGGGTAGTTTGAATGAGACAAAGGGAGCAATGGTTTATCACCGAAATCAGGTAACCACTCCCAAACGTCTGCCTGCTGCAGAGCTATCCGATACTGATAGTGAACTGCCGGAAGTTTAAGGTCTAGAGCTAATGATGATGCCCAATGCCTCATTCCTAGGTACCTTATAACTGAGAGCAGGTATACGCAACGTTCTTTCCAACACTATTTCCTGTACAAATTCTCGAGAGGTAATGTGAATATTGGGTGGTAGAATCCACCGTGGTACAACAAACATCACTTAACTCTGTTTTTGTTTTGAAGGCAACAACGCCTCAGGACCTCGTGACCTTCAAAAAGGGGGGATATGTAGCGGCAATGCTTGTTAATAAGACAGAATTAAGCGTTGGTATGCTCCTAAAGGAGGCCCCATCTCACCCTCCATCTCTGTGGTGCAGCCACAGAGAAAGAATTCATGCAAGCTGATTTAAGATGTTTTTCTTTTGATAAGAAGCAAGCTCCCAGACGGGGATGCAATTAGCTAAGCCTGGCTATAATGATCAATGGTCATCCACTGGCGCCTATCTGTCTAGGGAGTGCCGAATGGACATCTGGACTGCATTTCTAAGTGTCAAGAGTAAGTGACTTATATCTCACCTTGACCAACCAATCAGGGACTGGCAGGGCGTGGTAATACCACGTGGGTCTCCAATGCCCGCCAAACTCTCAACCAATCAGCACACATCTGGGTCTTGATCAAAAAGGGAGCGCAAGCTCAGTTCTGGGCTCTCCTTGGCCATTTTCGCGCATCCTCAGAGACAATCACGTGACAACTGCTGTTGTCTGCAAAAGGACTTGGACTTTGTTCTAAGCGCGAGGCCGAGGATCCCGTACGTATTCAGAATTCTACCAACGTGAATGCTCCGCTTGATCAACGGCAGCCTACAGTTGGACCCTCGTCGACAACCTGAATAGCTTATTCAGAAGCAGCGCTGGACCGGGAACGAACCAGCTTCTTCCCAGGCAAAAGAGTGACTTGTGAGGACTCGCGGTCACACTCTGTGCATAGAGACTTTCTACTAGCCAGCCGGACTGCTGGTAGATCCCCTCGGAGCAACGACTGCCCTGCGCGCCGCAGTCAGATTCCTCCGGCCTTCCTACTCCGAGCTGCACCTCGACTGGTTGGCCGGTAGCAAGAGGACGCCGACACAACGCCCATTGGACAACCGCTGCAACAGAGCCTGTCAGCTGGTTTGGTGTTCGTGCCGGGAAATTCCAAATCCAAACACAGTGGATAAGTAAACCCCATGTTCTACATTGCGTCTCGAGAATTTAATTGTACCTCAACACAAGTTGTTATCAATTTAATTCATGAGTAATGTATTTACTTCCGAGTTTAGAGTAACAGTGGGTAATAACACTGATTAGCGATTTGGTAACCGAACGATATATATTGACATATATTCTCTGTTGTGTATCTCTTTGTGTTTGCATCTCTTCGAGATTATATACCTTGTATATTGATAACCCTCACAGTAAGGTCTGCCGCTCGTATCCAGGCAGACTAGTATATGTTTGGTGCACAGTTTATATTAATAAATGTATCTCGTGTATTGAACCCGTGTGTGTGCGTTGTTAGTTGTTCTGACGATTGATTTTCTAAAAGCCCCAACGAACAACCTCGTGATTACTGCTACAATTGATAATTGTCTCAGTAAACCCATCAAACCACTACACTATCAAGACCAGCCATACACAGTACAGTTTATGTACATACAGTAATGTTTATGTTCCTAAATTAATATCGTTTATGACCTTCAGATGCGTTATGCTCCTCTTCTTTTTATGCTCAGCTACTAAAATTTCCCTTTAGTGGTAAAATTCCATATAAATATTCAAAACTAAGCGGATTGAAATGTGCACAGTAAAGACATTAGATGATTAAATCTTTTCACTACCAACCAATGCACCACGAGTGCCCCTGTCGGTCATTTTGGCCAGCCAATCACTTACCGCGGTGCCCTACGGTGCCCTGCGGGTTGGTTACTGTACCACGGGTTTTTACCGCTCATTTTGAATGGCTGCATCTGTAGGTTGTCTCTCGCAGTGTTCAGGAATTGCATTCCGAAACTGAGTCAGATCAAAAGTTGTAAGAAAAGCACCTATGGTGTCGGTTCTAACAGCTTTATTGATTCGATGTTAAAGGCCGGAAATGGGGCACAAGGCACGCGACCGCAAAAAGCGTCGCCATCTGCTTCCAGCTGCAAAATGCCGTTTGCGGACGCTGAAGCATTTGAACTTGAACTTTATTGCCATATGTAACCGGTACTGGTACAATGGAATTCTTACTTACAGAAGGTCTCTCGATTGTAAAACAAGTGTAAAAAACAAGACAAAGTGCAAACAGTGCATCAAGACAATGTACAAACAAACAATAGACAATGTGCAAGTAAACATGTAGACATTTCTTTCCAAGGCAGCGGGTACAAGCGATCTCGCGTTTTAAAACCACCAGGAAAAGCAAAAAGGCACTTTTCCTTGCTTGCGCCGGCACACAACGACGTGAGGAGGACACCGTAGTCAGCAGGATTCGAACTTGCGCGGGGAGACCCCAATGGATTTCTAGTCCATTGCCTTAACCACTCGGACACGACTACAGCGCGCGCCGCCATTGCTGCGTTCTTGCTACAATCTCACATGGATCGCGAGGCGCCGGCGGAAACCTTTTTCAAAGTCGTTCTCCATTAAAAAAAAAACCTTTCCAAAATACAAGCCTTGCAGACAGACACACCTCAGAGGACTTAAGGGTTGCTTCATGTGGGAATGATAAAGTCTCCCCGTCCGGACAGGAAAATGGCACTTTGTTAGACACAAAAAAACAATCAACAACAGACAAATGTCTACAAGCATTTTAGAAGCCGCTCTTGAAATAGCTCTTACATTCGTGTTAGACGCAGGAATCGCCTTTTTATTGACGCTCTTACAAACGCCATGGAAAGCAAAACAAAGCAAAGCAGAGCAGAACAAAACGAACAAAATAAAACCCTCATGTCCTGCACTTGAATATAATGCCGTTACGTGCCGAAGCGGTATTGGACGTCATCCTAGCACTGCAACCCGGGGCGTACGGTATATGGGAACGAGCACACGTCACGAATCGTCTCTAATCACTCCCTGCACTGTAAGGCGCCTTGTAGCGTGCACCCTCAACATTCATCTTTGCGCATCTGTGAAAGGTAAACTCTTGAGCAAACTCTGAACCAGACGCTCAAACTCCAGCTAGCATTAGGGGTAGCATTCCCACGCTACTTGAACACTTTGTTTACGCTCAGTGCTGGATTTTGGGAACTTTAGGACGATTGGGACTTTTCTCCTATCTGTCAATTCGTTTTGTTTTGGAGACTCTTGGCTGTCTGTGTTGTATAGTGCAGCGTGAAGAAAACGTTTTCGAAAACTGTGCCGGCTCAAAAGTTGTAAGAAATCCTCTCCAGCTCTTTTAAGCCTCTTCAGTTTTGTCATTTAAAGTGAACTAGATGTATAACTGGAGCCTCACTTATGCAAATGGTGAGGCTCCAGTTCGACATCTAGTTTTACTTTATATGACAGAAGTACGTCAGACTGCGCCGGACTGGGGGATCACTTCCGGTTATTTTTACCATCTTAAACATTTGAAATCCTCCCCTAGGCAATTGTGACACTTCATCTTGGCTCCACCTAGGACACTCTTCAATCTTCCATCACTTCTCTCTTCTCCCGCAACACTCTCGTCTGTCGGTAGTATGTGGCGTCTTTGCATTACCACCAATCTCACCACAGCAAGAAAGCAACAGGTTTTGGCAAGAGAGGAGGAGACTGCCTGGCCCGAACAGGGATCGAACCAGCGACTTTGGCGTTACTTGCACCACGCTCAAACCAACTGAGCTAACAGGCCTTGTTTCTACTGTCCTCTCTGTGCTGCAAAAAATGGAATTCAGGGAAGTTTCTTTTGTCCTTCTTTGAATAGAAAGCCCTGCAATTCAGTGTACGGGCTTTCTCGTGCTGTTTAATGGTTCTTCAAAAATTCAAATTCAAATCCTACACTGGCCTGAAGTGCCCCCCCCCATTTCACAGCATTTTTCAGCTGATTTCAAATGTACCTAAAGGAGAAGCATTATTGAAGACCATCAATTACCAAGAGCTTTTGTCAAAGGTTTTGGTGGTCACTTTTAATGACCACAGAGAGCTATGACCTCGGTTTTACATCTCATCCAAAAGACAGCGCCTTTTTACCACACAGCGTCTCCGTCACTATACTGGGGCATTGGGACCCGCACAGACCTCAGGGTGAGCGTCCCACCGCTGGCTCCATTAACACCGCTTCCAGCTGTAAGCTTTGCTTTTCCCTGTAGGTCATCCTCATCCGGGTACTGACCTGGCTCACAGCTTCTAAGCTTCAGTGGGTTTTCAGTTGCGAGTTGAAAGGGGATGCAAGTGATGGAGCCGCTCGCTGCAAAAGCCACTGCATTGGCCAGGAATCGAACCCGGGCCTCCCGCGTGGCAGGCGAGAATTCTACCACTGAACCACCAATGCACACTGCAAGGCTCTACAAAAAAGACGCTTTTTTACCACTCTGTGCTGGATGTTGGGTCCCAAGGAAACTTCTGGACGAGTGAGAATTTTCTGCTATCAAAATTTGGTTTCGGAGACTTTTGGCAGCCTACAGATGCAGCCATTCAAAATGCGCGGGCGATACCGCATTATTTTGCGGTACGCTGTACGCAGTCTACCGCAAGCTACCGGTAAATACCGCGAGTTACCGTAAATTCTCCTATAATACGACAAGCAAAATAATAGTATCCGGAATTTCCGCAAGGTGGAGCTAATAAAGCTCAACCTCTCATGTTTGAGCTGTGGCCATCAAAGTCTTTAACGAAGATATTACTAATAGTATTAATAATGAATGACCTTGGACAAGCTGTAAGTGTAAACTCAAAGTATTGCCCTGGTCAACATTCTTTTTTTCATTGACCGTCTTTGTAAAAGTAACACCACAGCATTTCGCAATCACGCATTTGTTTCCAATCATGCAAAGTACAGTAATTTTTGAGAATCGATTCACCATGCCTTTCACATGCTCATAAAAGAGATTGATTTAGGAACATAAACATATTACCGTATGAAAACTGTACTGTATACAGTATGTATATGTATATTTAATGTCTTAACTGTGCCCGTTTAAGTATTGAATATTCATATCTGATTTTACCACTAAAGGGAAATCTTAGTAGCTGAGCATAAAAAGAATAGGAGCATACTGCAACGCGTGTGAAGCCATAAACGATATTAATTTTGGAACATAAACATACAGTATATGGCTGGTCTCGGTACATTAAAAAAAACATACACGAAACATGGTTTCATTATGACCAGAATCGGTCTTGAGATATTTTTAACTTGATTTACAGTATTTGAGAGGTATGTCTTAACACCGATACTACAGTGCTTAAGTACTGCTCACGTATATGTTTCTAGGTTTATATTATGCATTTCATACGGTCAAATTACTTTTGAGCAACTAATAAGAAGCGCGAAACGGTATGCGTTTTAGTTTCGTTTTGTGCCGGGACCCGTGGATTGATTAGAGATATCAAGTACATACAAGTCATTTTTTAAATGTTGTAGTTCGTCTTGAAAAAATGTTACGAGTACATCATCTATCAACAATTACACAGGTTCTGTTTCCATATTGCGGATTTTGGTTACGTAATATTATTTTCTAGATTTCACGTTGTGAATATATGATTTGGGCAAACAGAGCCGCAAAGAAGTACATTATGGGTTGTTGTTGTTTTTTTTGCAGTTTTATCTAGAACAAGCGATGCTTAAACCTTTGTCTGATTCTTGTGAAACTATCCACACGACAGTTACAGTGCCTAGGAGTTGACTTCAGTGATGTCACTGATGGGATGTTTCTAAAAATCCATCCTCTGTAAAACGTCTTCTCTAGTTGTCCTGCATATGTATTCGCTAATGAAGCTGTGTGTTCTGAGCCTGGATCTCTACATTTCTGTATGAACCAGCTTAGAGGGCTAAAGACAGCTTGTGTTTAAATTGAGTGTAAGGCAATTTATGCTTCTAAAGTCATGGTCAGCATTTATTATTGTACTGTGCTGTAAACTTGTTCTGTGCCTAGTCACATTATTTTATAGCGTTTTTATAGTGTTATCAAATCCGGTGGCGCTGTGTGTTAGTTTCCTGACTCCCATGTCACATGGTCTGTGATTGAAACCTGTGAAACCGGTTTAATTCGTCACAGCCAGCACTCCGGCAGAGAGGGGGTTGTGCTCGTAAAGTAGAAGCAGGCGAGATTTCCAGCGAAAGACACCTCCCCCCCACCCTCATACGATTCGCATTGTAATTACACATTGTAATTGTATTACACATTGTACACATGCTTAAAAGAGAAGAGAGAAAACGCAAGCCTTCTTCAGGTGTGAGGGTCTTCTGCTCAGAATGAAACGCTAAAATGTAATGTAGGCTCTGAATGGGTTCAATTATGATTTGGGCTTGATTAAGGTCGCTGCCTTTCATCTAAAACCCTACTTGAATCCTTCGAAACTAAAAATCAGTGTTAGTGAGTTCTAAATAAAGAGGTATCCAGGTAACAGTGAAACGGGCGGACAGTCTGGGGAGATCGCCCGTTTTCCATGTAAATAGTTCCCTGGTTCCGCACCCCTTGGTGTTTCTCTCGCTCTCTCTCGGGTCACCTGATCATTAGCTCGAAAGATTTCAGTGCTTTGTGTATATTCTAATGGTAGTGGGGGCAGGGTGTGTGGGAACAGGTTTGGTTGAAATTGCATTGGAGATCTATGTTCTTCACACCTGAAACATTTTCTCTGAAAGCATTTTCTTCGCAGTTTAACCGATCTTGTTACAGCATGTTACAGTTTACTATTATTAACCATATTAATTTTAAGTGCTTAATGCCATTTTTTGACCAGGCACGAATATTCTTAAGTCCATATCTTCGCAAGGGAATCAGTGCGAATTGCAATACTAATTAAATTAAAACTACTAACTACTAACTAATACTAATTAAAACAAACCAGAAACGTGTTGTTCTGTCTAATGACATTACAAGTGGAAAGATTACAGATTTTAATCGTCTTTAATTTTGTTACGTTATACATTTTAGAAACGTTTCATCCATACAAACACCACAAAACTATTTTCGATTGTATTTCTGAATAGTATGTTACACTTAGTTCACTGTTTTAAATACATCTAATTAAGAAAGTTAGGTGTTAGCATAAACTATTAGCAATCAATAATATTAAATTTAGCACTGTAATAAGCTGTTGCACTTTCCCCCGCATCTTGTAAAAATATATTTTCATTGTTCAAATATACATTAAGTCTGACTATCATATAATAAGTTAAATACAAAACTAAAGAAAAAATAGGGTTAAATATAATTCAAAATATTTTGCTAACAATGTTAACTGTTTATGAATAATAAAATGTATTAACTAAGGAGTAGGATGGCACAGTTGTTAGTATGTTTTTTGTTTTGTTTCTTTTTCATAAATACAACAGTAGTACCTGATGTCTCAGTGGCTTTCAAAATTAAATTATGCATGCAAACCTGTGAACCAGAAAGATAACTAAGATACCCATCCATTTATAATGGTGGCGAAGTGGTTAGCATTGCTATCTTGCAGCACTGGGGTCTTAGGTTCAATTTCTGCCATCCTGTGTGTGTGGGGTTTACATGTTCTCTCTGGGTTACATGGTTTTTCTCCATATGTGTGATATGACTCCCTCTCGCACTCCGAAACATACTGGTAAGTTAATTGGTTTATGGGAAAACTGGCCCTGGTGTGTGTGTGTTTGTGTCTGTCTGTCCTGTGATGGACTGGCGCTATGTCCAGGGTGTATTCTGCCTTGTGTCCGTTGCTTACTGGGATAGGCTCCAAATCCTCTGTACTGGATAAAGAGATTAGAAATGGATGGAAGTAAAGGCACTGTGTGGATGGAACTATACACAGTGTTAAAAACCCACGATGAAATGGCAGCATCTCACTGTGAATAAAATATTTTATAGTGCTGGCTTAAGGAAACAGCCTTTCCACCTCTCTTGCACATCAGTATCCATACCTAGTTATTTAAACAAATTGCCTCTAATTATAAACATCTTAATATGCTGGCTCTGTGGATCCGCATCAGCTATGTTTGCCCATTCCTTCAATTCATGTGCATCCAACACACAGTTCAATGCCAGCAACTACACATAATCTAAAATACAATCCTTATTTCAGTATCTATGTAAACATATAGTCTGTTAACTTCATCATCTTCATCAAAAGTATGCCTAACCCCATTAGGAAGTGTTCTTGTTATAAGTGTATTCCTCAGCTTTCCCCAAATTATCTTCTTCTTGCCAACATCTCTAGTCTTTTATCCTGCAATAACTCAGCCAACACTTAAAATCTCCAAAAGCTGCTTGTGTTAATTTCTTTAAATCACAAATATCATGTGTAAATACTGGCCATGTAATACTCTGCATTGCGGAATAATAGTTTATTTTAAAGGGAACTAGAGAAATCAAGAAAAGCTTTTTTTCTAGAATTAATAAATGCACATCCTGTTCACTGGGGAAATTAAATCCACACTGAGCAATCTTCAATATGTTCAGAATATGACAGCAAGAATCCTATCAGGGATGCATTACACCTGTTTTCAAGTCCTTGCACTGGTTACCTATCAGATTTCGAGTCAACTTCAAAATCCTTATCCTCCTTATACAGATGCAGCCATTCAAAGTGCGCGTTACAGACACGTACCGCAGGTGGCGTCGCTCAGTGTGACGCAAGATGACGCGTGGCACCGCAGTACGTGATTGGTTGACCAACAGGGGCACTCGTGGTCCGTTGGTCTGTCGTAGAAAGACTTACAGTACAGTAAACGTCTTTGCTGTGCCCGTTGTAGATATTGAATTTTACCACTGAAGGGAAATCTTAGTAGCTGAGCATAAAAAGAATAGGAGCATACTGTAACGCGTGTGAAGGCCATAAATGATATTAATTTTGGAACATAAACATACAGTATATAGCTGGTCTTGGTACTTTAAAGAAAAAAATACACACCAGTATTCCATTTCTCCCTAACGATTTTAAGCATCGAAGTATTTAACTAGCATGTGAAATAGCGTGTGAAAAAGTGGTAGTTTTAAGCTTTTCTGCTAATATAATATGGAATCGCGTATCTAAAGAATTTAATAACGGTATTCGTATGCTGCGACAGGGCTGTGTAGGGCTGTTTCGCCTACCTGTTCATGCGTGCTGTCTTGTAGCCGACTGGTCTAGGTGCGTGACTACCAGCGGGCAGGTTGTGTGTTCGAATCCAGCTGGTGCTAGACTCTTCTTTTAACAAACATTTCTTCGAAAAAATAGAATAGCGATATTATGGACAATCAATTGACTTTTATATTTCAAAATATCGCAACATGATCGATATTTGCGATATTTTGAACATATCTTCCCTTCTGACAGTGGCTCCTGCTTCTATTGTGTGTGTGTGTGCAACAGAGTAAATTTTTATAGAGAAATGGAGGCTGGACAGTATGCGTTACAATATAAACATTTATATTGATTTAAATCGTGTTCTGATTTAAATCGCAAACGCGTGTTTAATTATATGTGTTTTTTAATCATAATCAGGCTAATGCAACATAAATTGATACAGTATCTTTGTCTTCTAAGTATCTTAATAAACTTTCAGCATAGCTTTCTACCCGTCAAGATTTATATTTCTTGGGATTTTGGGATCAAATGTGGAAGGATTAGATTATAATCGTTTTTATTTGTCAAATACGTGATTGTATTTCTGAATGTTATGTGACACCTACAGCAGTTCACTGCTTTAAATACATCGAATTAAGAAAGTTATGTGTAGCACTTTAGAACTTTTTTCTGAACCAGGGAAAATCTGATCATGTTTCTCTATAACAATAATAAAAAACTTTATTTTACATATCGCCTTTAAAAGTGGCATCTCAAAGCAATACAGTAGATCGAAAAACAGTTAAAAGGGACCAAATTAAATACCAGACAATCGCAAACGCGTTTTCAATAAAATTATTTTATTCATTCAGCAGTTTGTGAGAGGGACATCCAGCAGGGAGAGACACACACACCGGTTTTCATTGACAAAATTGTTTTTTTTCAATTCCTCTTGTCTAACAGGAATGTTTTGTTTGTGGACAGACTGTTAGACAAGAGGAAAAGACCGCCTCCTCCTACGAAGCATTAATCGCGTATCTAAGGAAAATTGCAGTATACCTTTGTTCATGCACATCATTATACAGTACAGTATCTCAATTTGTATTTCGATTAAAAAAAATCGTTTGCCCAGCCACTACTGTTGTTATTGTTTTTATCCTGTAAAGCGTTTCCTTTTTCTGCGTTTTCCATTTCCTTTTTCTGATCACTCGCTTTCTGGATACACATCTCACCTGTCCTGTTCTTTGTTTTCCTGGTTTGCTGATTATGCCTGCTGCGGTCCACTCCTACCCTCACACCTAAAGAATACTATTTTAAATTTCTTGGCGCAGTTCATTAACCCTTGTATGTGCTGTCCGCGCCGAAAATGCAATTAAAAAAAAGTCAAAAAACGCGCTCAAAATACAATTTATAGCTTAATAAGATACACTCCACAGGCAAATTTAATTGTGTGTTAGTTTCCTGACTCCCATTATTTAAACTGCGACACTGATCATTCATCTCTAAATAAACTTTATTTTATATAGCGTTTTATGCGAATAGGTAATTAGATTGCTCATAAACCTAATCGCTTTTTCTACATAAACACAGCGTGATTGCTCTCTGAAAATGCTTTTCCTTTATTTTTAAAGTAGGCTCAGATTTCAACTATAGATCGTATTATTATAAACTTTCTTGGAAAAATGTATTTTATGTAAACCATGTTTGCTATTAATTCATTTAGGGCTAAAATACGTTCATTGTCTTCCAATCGAGTCGAGTTGACATTGGAAGCCTGCCACACCCGGACTGTTAAACCAACGCATTAGCACGTCAAAGCCCGTATTGGTATTGAGCCAGTATTGTCTTTAGTATTCCCCCCCTCTCCCCTCAATTCAATTCAATTCAAGGTGTTATATTTGCATGACAGATGGGTACAAGCAGTGTTGGGTATGTATATTGTAATGCTTTCGGCAGACAGGCACTGTGTAAGAGCCGGCGCACCAGAGGAGCGCACTGAGGGAGCGTCTGCATTTATAACTTAGTTTTTAAAATTAGTCAAGCAATATGAAGCATCTCCTTTTACGTTTAAGTCCCTTAAATACATTGAGCCAGCCACTACTGTTGTTATTGTAGTGGTTTGTCATCACTTAAGATTGCTTTTGATACCATCCTTACACAAAGCAGAAGGGAGATCTTAGTGCCTAAGCATAAAAAGAATAGGAGCATACTGCAACGCGTGTGAAGTCCATAAACGATATTAATTTTGGAACTTAAACATACAGTATATGGCTGGTCTCGGTACTTTAAAGAAAACATACACACCAGTATTCCATTTCTCCCTAAACATTTTAAGCATCGAAGTCTTTAACTAACGCGATACCGGAGTCAACAAGCATACTTTTAGAATTTGATTAAAAGGGAATATAATATGGAATCGCATATCTCAAGAAATTAATAACGATATAATTATATTCATGTTGCAAAAGAACTGCAACGGACATAAAAACTCCCTTGCCTTTAACAGAGCGTTCCATAATTTCTAACTACGAAAATGCCAGGTGAAAGGATTTGTAAACATATTTTGTTAAAGCGAGTCAGTTTTTTCCGCAACACATAAAAGACATTTTTCCAAGAAAGTTTAGCCTTTGTCACTAATGAAACCACTAAATAAAGACATAAATCTAGAAATCTTAAGATTTGTTTTATTTAATGTTGGTAGCGGGATGAACTGTCAGAGTGTATATTTTGTCGCAGAGTTGCTGCAAGATGTTAACAGTGAAAAAGGTATTTAGAAATGAGTTATTTCAAGATGAAAATTTTCAGAATAATTGCAAATCTAGCAGGATAGAGAAAGCACAGAAAACTGGCAGTTAGATTGATCAGACTAGTATGAAAAGTCATTTAGCAAAGGGAATGAGAAGAGTGACAAACTAGTATACTTTAGATCTTTTTAAATCTGATCATGTTTCCCTATAACAATAATAAAAAACTTTATTTGATATATCACCATTAAAGGTGGCATCTCAAAGCAATACAGTAGATGTAAAAACAGATAAAAGGACCACAGATTACAAAGTAAATGCATATAAGAAAGACAAGCAGTTAGAGGTGCTACCAAAATTAGAAAATGAAGCAGATACAGACACTAAGTCTTCTGAAAAGAAAGGTTCTGAGGTTAGATTTAAACTGGCCCTGGTGTGTGTGTGTTTGTGTCTGTCTGTCCTGTGATGGACTGGCGCTATGTCCAGGGTGTATTCTGCCTTGTGTCCGTCGCTTACTGGGATAGGCTCCAAATCCTCTGTACTGGATAAAGAGATTAGAAATGGATGGAAGTAAAGGCACTGTGTGGATGGAACTATACACAGTGTTAGAAACCCACTATGAAATGGCAGCATCTCACTGAGAATAAAACATTTTATAGGGCTGGCTTAAGGAAACAGCCTTTCCACCTCTCTTGCACATCAGTATCCATACCTAGTTATTTAAACAAATTGCCTCTAATTATAAACATCTTAATATGCTGGCTCTGTGGATCCGCATCAGCTATGTTTGCCCATTCCTTCAATTCATGTGCATCCAACACACAGTTCAAAGCTAGCAACTACACAAAATCTAAAATATGAGCTCTACTTGCCACTTACAATACCAACAGTACCAGCTAACTTTAGTAGTGACATTTTCATGGATCTTTTTAACAATAAAATTTACAACATCAGACTTCAGACACAATTAAACAGGGCTCAAAAAAGTCTGGTACAAACATTTTCAGCATGGAATAAACCTTTACTTTAATGGTATAAACCTTAAATGGATTCATATTCTCAATAAGATTTGGTGCTCAGTAACATGACTTAGAAAATGACAGAAGACATACGTATCATGCTTATCCTTCTATTTTTCATAATTGTAAACTCCTTAAGGCAGTTACATTTTCTCTGTTCTGACCTGGAGTTACAGAGAAATTTAAATTCTAATAAGAGATTTGTAATGAGGAAAGTCATACCAATCACTCATACCAGGATTTGCAATCACAATACAAATACTTTCTTTCTGTATGTGTTTATTTTGCAGTTTGAGTCTATGGCATTCCTTTGGGGGTCTATACTCCAAGGCATGACTTTTTTATGGGAACATGACATTTTTTTAAAGTCTTTTAATGCAAGCTTCATATAAACCCTTAGCAGTGGTTACTGTCTGGAGCAGGTACTTGAATGGCACAGATTCATTGAAATGATTCAATTTCTTTTGAAAATATTTGGGATAATACATATTCCAGAAATCACAGCCGTTGAATTATCCAGAAATTAATTTCTCTCAGGGTGTATTTAACCCCTCATGGATGGCATTGTATGAAATGAGTTTGAAGTTCCCCATTTGCCTCTATTATGAGATGCTGTGGACACTATTTTATACATTTTAGGAGTGTCCATAGGAAGGTATGTTCTAGAAAGAGTGAACTTCTGTTTTGCCATTATTT
>NW_028296718.1:0-84930 GCF_055471065.1 Atractosteus spatula | reverse complement strand
GCTGAACCCGCAGTCTTCACCTTAAAGTTCAATTCCCCAAGCCTTCTGACCTTATATGTCCATCCCTTCTCGTCAAATTTCGTATTTTCACAGGGTACCCTACAGAAATCGCAGTATAGAATGAAAAACTCCAGTAGATCTCGGCCGCTGTTGGTGATTTTCCTTTAAAAACAAATTAACCTCCGGAAATTTTACGGAGTGTATAACTTTCACCGAGACTGAGAAGTGTTAAGCTGTACATGGGTTTTTGTGGCTCGGTTGTTAACCAAAAGGGTGGTGGTTTGAGCCCTCTCAGGGACACTATGAGCCTTTTAATGTACACACCAGTCTCACTTCATCTCCACAGCCGGTCTTGTACCACAATTAAATACGGAGCCCGCAGCGGGTAGTAGGCTCGCAAATATAGCTCACTGTGTATAAAATGAAGAAGCACAGGTTAGTTTCTTACCTGCAAGTTGCAGAGCCTTACGCAACTTGTACCATTAGCTGAGGTTTGAGCCCTGCACGGGCTATTAGTTGAAAGACCATTGTAAATGACGTGTAAGAGATTTATCCAGCTGGCTTTTATGTTTCACACTAAATTGAGATCTTGAAACCAAAAGAGTTAGAAATATGGAACACAACCGTTGTTCCCCAAGAAGGAAAGCTGTTTTGTACTGACGTCACTCCTTTTTATGTAACCCAGATTGTGAAGACAACTCTGCCCTATCAAAGGAAAATGTTACACAAAAGTTGGAAAGCACACTCTGAACCCATCTGTATATTTGATTCCCGCGATCTGTTCAAAGCTGCTTAGTGCTTCGCAAGCAAATCAAATCATTTCAGGGAAGAAACTCAGTTTAGTGAACTACTTTTGTATTTTCACTCATTGAATTTGATCTTTGTATTCTCTTTGCATTCTCAGCAATAATATTTCAAAATTACAGTTCAGATTTATTGGAAAACTTCACAAGCATTATTAGGTTAGGACTGTACAATTGTTTTTTAATATCTTGGTATATTTACCTTCATTTTAATATAGATATAACCATAAATGTTGTTAAGCATATTGTACTTTTGTCGTACTTTTTAAAACATTTTAGCTGAGGACACACGGCGACTATTATACCTTGTGATACATGGAAGACATCTGTAAACGAAGATGTAACAATAAAATTGGCAATTAACAGAAAACCACAATTTGTATAATATTATTCCTCGATATCAATGATCAATTGAAGGATTTGAAGAAACTATCAAAGAAACAGCAGCAATAGCAGATGACTTTGGTTTTGAACCCAACTTTACACCTCAATAATCCATTTGTCCTCGAAAAAAGAAAAGACAGGCATATTTTGAGTCTCATAATTATCCTCTTCTCGATCCAAAAGAAACGTTGATTGCTTCTGTCCTTTTTTGGATTTTCTTACGAAGATCTCACGAAGTATTGCCAGGATCTATATTTAGTGTTCGGTAGCGATAACACTGCTGATATTGATTGAGTAAAAATCTATGATGTATTGACAGCTTTATCTGAAGCGAGAAATCCTCGAACGCCGCTTATGAAGTGTTGGGATTCATACCAAGAAATGCCTTTTGTTTTCCCACCCAAAATGCTACTATTACATTACACATTATGCAAACATAACCAGTTTTAGTAGCTTCTGGGCGCGATTTTCCAAAACTGAAACTAATTACAAATTATTTAAGATGAACCATGTCCAAAAATTGTAAATCAGGATTAATATAATATCAAATGAAATTACTACAGAAGAAAATGTTTAACTGAAATATGAATGACTATGCAAGCCTACAAAATAGAACAATTCAATATTTATAACTTATTTTTTTATTTTTTGAGAAATGGGCTCACAAACCGGAAGACACTAACGTTTCTCTTCGTTAGAGTATGTGAATAACAGTTTAACCCCAAATGTCTGTAATTGTGATTCTGTTAAAATTCAAAAAACCATCTATCAATAGTAAGAAATTATTAAGAAAGGAAGCAATTGTGTTATTTCATAAACTGTAAGACATGAAGACATTTACAGGTTATATCCTTTGCTTTGTCTTTTAACGCAAGCATTCAGGATCCAAGCCCATGTTCGGACGGTTGTGTTTCTCTTGTAATCATCAAATGGCATTGTTTTGTCCGTCAGTTCCTTCTCGAGTTGTACCATGGATATTTTATGCCATCAATACTTTTCATGCTCTTTTGCATTTTCCTTCACATCCGGAAAAAAACACTCAAGGCGTTCTTGTCACTGTGCTACACAGTACAGGACACACAATGAGGAATTCGCGCAGCTTTCAGCTCAGTGCGGAATCCAGATGGAGGACTCGCTCGGTGAATGATCTCTCAGGAAAACCCGGGTGAGATTCAACATCCCGGGTGAGGTTTTTCTGCAACAGCCATGACAAGTGTGAAGACGTTCTCTGGATTTCCTGAATGTGACTTTAAATTAGTTCACATTCTTTGGTAGTTAACAGAACTAAATGCTTTGGAGGTACATTTAAAACTGCAGAGAACACTGTAGCACTTCGAGTTTAATTGTGTAAACCTGGCTCTCTATGAGCACGAGCAAAGAGTTCTCACTCAACAGAAGACAGCAATGTGAGCACAGTAACATAAAGCACTTGGAGATGCCCGGGATTGAACCCAGGACCTCATACATGCAAAGCATATGCTCTACCACTGAGCTACATCCCCCACATAAAAGGCTGTGGAAGTGACTTAGAGATGTGCAGGTGCTCACAGAACACAATCCATCTTTTGCATCTTTTAAGTGCTCTTGATTAAACTATGCATAGAAAAACAGCAGTACTGATGATTTTCATGGACTGATGCACACTTGTTCTGTACAACTCCAGTGATAAAACCTTGTCTGTAAATATTGTAGAACGTAAAAGGGTGAAACAATGCTCCAACTACAGGAATGGTAACAGAAAGGATCATTTTCTTATTTAATACATCCTTTTGAGATGCCTTGTCAACGCACACAGACGTTAGAGCTGAACAAATATTTTGTACACAAGACGGCAGTGCGATATTAGAATTCCTGTCTTCTTGATGGATTCAGACTCCTTCTCAGAGGTCCATGCTCGCCAAATAAGTTTACAGCTCTAGCGGCAATGCTTGTTAATAAGACAGAATTAAGCGTTGCTGTGCTTTCCTAAATGAGGCCCCATCTCACTCTCCCTCTCTGTGGTGCAGCCACAGAGAAAGTATTCATGCAGGCTGATTAAAGATGTTTTCTTTTGATAAGGGACAGTTCCCAAACGGAGATGCACTTAGCTAAGCCTGGCTATCATGATCAATGGTCATCCATTGGCACCTATCTGTCTAGGGAGTGCCGAATGGACATCTGGACTGCATTCCTAAGTGTCAGGAGTAAGTGACTCATATCTCACCTTCATCAACCAATCAGGGATTGCCAGGGCGTGGTAACACCACGTGGGTCTCCAATGCCCGCCAAACTCTCAACCAATCAGCACACATCTGTGTCTTGGTCAAAAAGGGAGCAAAAGAGTAGCTCGGAAAATACCCAACTCAACAAGCAAGCGCGTTGGTTGCTCTTGCTCTTAATGCAAGGAGCTGTTTTTTTTCCGCATTAATCATTATTAACCAGAAACAGCTGCACAACTGGTCGCATTTGTGGTTATGTCACTTCTCTGCTTCAGCAAGGTCAATAAAAGACTCTGAAAGTAGTAGAGAAAAACTGAATTAAAATCATATTAGCAATTCTGAGCGATATCTGCATACAGGCAATCCAATAAGAATGTTGAAATCTTTGAATATCATCTCTCTATATATTGCGCTGCTTTTTACTTGGAGTAAAACTATTGGATTGGAGGAATGCTAACCGCTGGGTTAAAATGTATTGTTGTTATTTGGAGAAATCAATGAACTCGTGATTTCATAATCACGTTTTAAAAGACGGTCATGTGCACAGAAAAAAGACAGTGCTGATTATTTTTCTGGAGACGGAGCACTGATGACCTATCCGAGCCAATTGATAAAGCTCACCCAGTGGATACTCTAGCAGAACATGGAAGAAAGTTCACCATTGTAACCAAGGCAACCACAGGAACAACATCAAGAAGCACAATCAATTCCCCATTTAAATCTTTCGTGTAAGGTATGCTATGTGAAAGCATGAAGTAAATCCCCTGATCTCTTTTGAACATGGACAAGGTATTTCTGATGGAGCGCTATGAGCAAAGATTTAATAAGCTAGTCCTGCCGATGATTCAGCTTAAAGAAGTAAAAGCTTCACAAACAAAAGCAGCTCGCTACCACAGCCAATATTAAATATAATTGGTGGCACTTTACCATGTGCACTGGCTCAAAAGTGATCTCGGCAGACGTTGTTCCCTACGTAAAGCTGAAAGCGCCAAAGAGCATTTCCATTGAGAAAAAAAAAATCTGCCTTGATGTTAAACATAGAGGGCCGGTCTTTTAGAAGTTCTCCCTCTAAACACCTTGTGCAGCCTCCCGACAGACTAACATAAAGCGCCTTTTCACCAACTCAATTTATAATACACCCCTCAAAACTCACAACCGAATAACAATCCATCCGTATATTTGATTTCCAAGATCCATTCAAGGCAACTTGGCTCTTCGCAAGCAAATAATTTCAGGGAAGAATCTCAGTTTAGTCAACTACTGGTGCATTCAGCACACCACTTGCTTTTGCTTGTCAGGGTGGCCGAGTGGTCTAAGGCGCCAGACTCAAAGATGTGTGTTTTTTCAGCTGGCTTGGGTGTTCTGGTCTCCAAATGGAGGCGTGGGTTCAAATCCTGACCGCTTCTGTTTTTACCTCTCTTGAATTGTTCCAGTGCTAGCTGACAGTGAATGACTGAAATATAAAAGCAGCAGAAGAAAGCAAGCAACTCAGTGCAATTTGTGAGTATTCTGCACTGTTAAAATGCACAGGTTTTCATACTTTTTGGAATTTGTAGCTCAAGAAGTGACTCCTGTTTCATTTTCTATTCACCAACTCGATTTGCATTCCGCCCCTCACACCTCACAACAGAATAACAAACGGCTTCATGTGCCACAGCATTCCCCTGTAGATTCGGTTTGCACTATGAATTAGGTGACCCCGAATGAAATATTTTAGTGTTGGCTCAAATGTGAGGAATTTCATGAACCCTCAAAAAGGAACGCTTTCAGAGAATGCCAGCAATTCAAAGCGTGTAAGCAGCAATTCTGCAATTTATTTTATCGGGGCTGGTGCTTTCCGAGTCGATGGCTCCGCATTAGAAATGAGAAGTGCTGAACTCTAAACATGTTCTTGCCATTACTGCTACTCCTGCTGCTACTCCTTCGTCCTCGAAAAAAGAAAAGACAGGCATGTTTTGAGTCTCAAAATGATCTTCTGGATCCACAAGAAACATGTAAATTTGATTGATTCCGCAGTATTTTGGATGTACTGTACTTATAACTTCCATCGAAGAGAGATTTCATCAGTTGCATGAAATTGAAACTTTCGACTTTTTGTCTGGTATTGAAAATATGTTAAAAAAAACATAAACAATTTTCTAATGAACAACTCATGAAGTATTGCCAGGATCTATATTTAGCGTTTGGTAGTGATAACACTGCTGATATTGACTGAGTAGAAATCTATGTTGTATTGACAGCTTTATCTGAAGCAAGAAATCCTAGAACGCCCTCTATGAAGTTTTAGGATTCATACCAAAAGATGCCTTTTGTTTCCCACCCCAACTGCTGCTATTGCATTACACATTATGTGAACATTACCAGTTTTGGTAGCTTCTGGGCATGATTTTCCTAAACTGAAACTTATTACAAAATTATTTAAGATGAACCATGTCCAAAAATTGTAAATCAGGACTAATTTTAATATCAAATGAAATTACTACAGAAGAAAAGGTTTGATTTATATAACTTATTTTTTTTATTTTTTGAAATGGGCTCACACATTCAGACTCGTTCTCAGTGGTTCTTGCTCACCAAATAACTTAAAAGCTGAGGAAGAATGCTACGAAAAATACTAATCAAAATACAAAATAATAATCATTATTAACCAGAAACAGCAAAAAAACTGGTCACATTTGTGATTATGTCGCTTCTCTGCTTCAGCAAGGTCAATAAAGGACTCTCTGAAAGTAGTAAAACACTAAAGAACTGCAAAACTGAATTCAGAATCATATTAGGAATTCTGAGTGATGCCTGCTTACATGCAATCCAATACGGATGTTGTCTTTAAATAAGAATTCTCTATGTTTCCCTGCCTTTTCCCTGGAGTGAAACTATTGGATTGAAGGAATTCTTATCACAGGTTTACAAGGTGTCGTTGATATTTGGAGAAATCTATGAACTCGTGATTTTTATATACTTTAAATAACAGCCATACGCACAGAATAAAATGACGGTACTGATGATTTTTTTCTGAGACGAAGCACAGATTATCTTTCCAACACAGCTGATAAAGGCAAGCCAATAGATACTCTAGCAGAACATAAAAAAAACAGAATCAATTCCCCACTTAGATCTGACATGTGAGGTATGCTTTGTGATCGCTTGAAGTAAAACCCACGATCTCTTTTGAACTTGGACAAGTTATTTCTGATAGAGCGCTATGCAGAAAGACTTTATCAGCTCTACCTCTGAGGACGACTCGACTTGAAGACGCAGAACGATAAAAGGAACACAACCGACATCATAATTGAGGGCACACTGTGATTTTCACTGAATCAAAAGTGATCTTGGTAGACAAACTTCCCTGCTGAAGGTGGAAACGAGAATTTGTGTTGAAAAGACGAAACATTTTTTTTCCCTGCTTTGATGTTAAGCTGATAAAATAGCTTTTGCTCCATTTATCAAAAAAACACATGTCCCCCCATTGGATTCCTAAACAGTAGGAAGGTGGTTCTAACACAAAAACACCAGACAGCAATGGGATTGGATTCCACACCTCCGAAAAGACTGAAGCCTTAAGCCAGAGCCTTAAACCACTGAGCCACATTACCTGCCTGGATAAAACAGGGTGGCTTTTGCTCTTGTCGCCCGACTTAGTGGCGTTATGACCGTGGAACCAACTGCACCTGCTTTTTCTGAGATGCTTCCCCTCTCATGGCAAGATCTCGACTTCTTTAACACCTCTGGATATAGTTCTTCTGTGAAACAGGCTTCACACCTCTGCGTACAGCGCCCTTGATGTCATTTTATTTTTACAGCAGCCGCATCCGGAAAGTTGTGTCTTTTATTTTTTATTTGAACAACAAAACTACATACAATACAAAAAAGAGCACATATAACGTATCAAGAAAATCGTCAGCGGTACATGCTATAATACAATTACACTTTATGAAAAACGATTACACAAGGTAAATAAAGATAAGGTCCACACAGCTTGTTCTTACATTTCGAAAGAGTCCGTAAATACCCCTTTATGTCTATTTTGAACTGTTCAAACGTAGGACTCTTCCCAGACCATTTCACTCTATACCACATTCCTAAACGAGGATGCATCTCCTGTTTTAGAACTATTTTGGCCGTGTGGCTTATACAACACACCCACAGTATTCTAATGGTGGACTGCAGATCTGTGCTATAGTTCAGTCGAATTCGAAGGATCCAGCAATCGTACTGGATTTGAATGGGATTCTGAAATGTCTCTTGCAAAAGTATTTGGGTTTGCTTGAACCTTTGATAAAAAAAAGTGATCTGATCTGAAACTACCCAGCTTACAATCTCTGAGGTAGTTGTCACTAAACTCGGACGTGATGTGGCACACATGTGCCGTGTGCCTTTACTTTTGTAAAAAACTGGTATCGGGAAAAGTTTCTTAATATTTCTTTTGATTAGCATGCAAGAAAATGTGATCATTACCTATGGAATTTCCCGCCAGCCTGGAGCTTGAATTCACAACCTTGAGATTCAGTGTTCAAGAGTCACAGAAGAGGTCGGCCTGGTCTTCAGTCTGCCAACAATAAGCTCCGGCAGTGCTCCTCTGTAAAGCAGATTGTTCAGATCGGTTATGTGGGACGGCACTTCGATATTAAGATCGTTTGCAGCACACGCATGGTTTCCCCCCTTCACGCAAAAAACATAGACGAAGGAAGCTCTCTTGTCTTGGGCTGCTGACTCCCGGATTTAAAGCGCTCTGGGTGCCAGCTAAGTCTCTAACAAGCACACTATAAAGACAGGAATTACACTTTGCTCACGTCACGCATGGAATGGCGAGGCTACTTGTTCCAATATTATCTAGTCACACCTCATATGGTGCCGATTCCTGGTTTTCATTAAAGAAAGAGCACTGCAAACACCGTAAACAGTGCAAAACGTGTGATGAAAGAAGTCTTTTCCCCCCTTTGTCTAAAGCAGAACACAGCGGAGTCATGCCGAGGGTTGTGAGATCAAGATTTCAGTGGAGCACTGTCGTCTACGTCTTTAGCTACATGAGTAGAACATCCTCTTGTACACGGAAAGCAGATTGAGATCCTCTGACATGAAAAGTGCCAGATAAAAGCCATTTCTCATCCTTTCTCTTAGTGGTGGAGCTATCGCATGTACAGATGCAGCCATTCAAAATGAGCGGTAAAAACCCGCAGTGCAGTAACCAACCCGCAGGGCACCGTAGGGCACCGCGGTAAGTGATTGGCTGGCCAAAATGACCGACAGGGGCACTCGTGGTGCATTGGTTGGTAGTGAAAAGATTTAATCATTCAATGTCTTTACTGTGCACATTTCAATCCACTTAGTTTTGAATATTTATATGGAATTTTACCACTAAAGGGAAATTTTAGTAGCTGAGCATAAAAAGAAGAGGAGCATAACGCATCTGAAGGTCATAAACGATATTAATTTTGGAACATAAACATACAGTATATAGCTGGTCTTGGTACTTTAAAGAAAAAAATACACACCAGTATTCCATTTCTCCCTAAACATTTTAAGCTTTGAAGTCTTTAACTAACGTGATACCAGAGTCAACAAGCATACTTTTAGAATTTGATTAAAAGGGAATATAATATGGAATCGCGTATCTAAAGAATTTAATAACGGTATGATTATATCCGTGTACTGCGACAGGGCTGTGTAGGGCTGTTTTGCCTGCCTGTTCATGCGACCTGTCTTGTAGCCTACTGGTCTAGGTGTGTGACTACCAACTGGCAGGTTGTGTGCTCGAAGCCAGCTGGTTCTGGACTTTTCATTTAACAAACATTTCTTCGAAAAAATAGAATAGCGATATTATGGACAATCAATTGACTTTTATATTTCAAAATATCGCAACATGATCGATATTTGCGATATTTTGAACATATCTTCCCTTCTGACAGCGGTTCCTGCTTCTAGTGTGTGTGTGTGCAACAGAGTAAATTTTTATAGAGAAATGGAGGCTGGACAGTATGTGTTACAATATAAACATTTATATTGATTTAAATCGTGTTCTGATTTAAATCGCAAACGCGTGTTTAATTATGTGTTTTTTAATCATAATCAGGCTAATGCATTTCTACATTTTCTGTATGAACCAGCTTAGAGGTTCATACAGAAAGACAGCTTGTGTTTAAATTGAGTGTAAGGTAATTTATGCTTCTAAAGTCATGGTCAGCATTTATTATTGTACTGTGCTGTAAACTTTTTCTGTGCCTAGTCACATTATTTTATTGCATTTTTATTGCGTTATTAAATCCGGTGGCGCTGTGTGTTAGTTTCCTGACTCCCATGTTACATGGTCTGTGATTGAATCCCATAGAACTATGACTTTATTTTTTAACAAACATTTCTTTGAAAAAATGAAACGTTTCCCTTGGTCAGAGATTAAATAAAACCTCACTCGCACCAAACAAATTTATATTTCTAAATATCACAAAATACGTTCATTGTCTTCCAATCAAGTCGAGTTGACATTGGAAGCCTGCCACACCCGGACTGTTAAACCAACGCATTAGCACGTCAAAGCCCATCGAGGGTATTGAGCCAGTATTGGCTTTAGTATTCCCCCCTCTCCCCTCAGTTCAATTCAAGGTGTTTTATTTGCATGACAGATGGGTACAAGCAGTGTTGGGTATGTATATTGTAACGCTTACGGCAGACAGGCACTGTGTAAGAGCCGGCGCACCAGAGCAGCGTACCGAGGGAGCGTCTGCATTTCTAACTTAGTTTTTAAAATTAGTCAAGCAATATGAAGCATCTCCTTTTACTTAGTGCCTGAGCATAAAAAGAATAGGAGCATACTGCAACGCATGTGAAGTCCATAAACGATATTAATTTTGGAACTTAAACATACAGTATATGGCTGGTCTCGGTACTTTAAAGAAAACATACACACCAGTATTCCATTTCTCCCTAAACATTTTAAGCATCGAAGTCTTTAACTAACGCGATACCGGAGTCAACAAGCATACTTTTAGAATTTGATTAAAAGGGAATATAATATGGAATCGCGTACAGATGCAGCCATTCAAAATGGGTGCGTTATTTTGCGGCATACCCCGGTGGGCGTGTCGCGGTATCACGCAGTGTCACGTGGTTAATCGCGCATCATTTGACGCTCTGCCGGAAACTATCCGGCGTCACCTTGTAAAACCGCCAGGGGGAGCTTAACCTCTCATGTACAGCATTTGAGCCTTTAATTTTGAACAGTGTATTACAGCATGTTAATCTTCAGTCATTAAAATGTTGGTATATTTTATGAAAGCAAGATTGCTCAGTTGGACAAAAGTACACAACCTACCTTTATCAGAAATATTTATGCATCAAAGCCTTTACCGAAGATATTACTAATAGTATTAATAATGGATGACTTTGGACAAGCTGTATACTCAAAGTATAATTTCTTTAGCACATTTGTACAAGCACTTGGAATCTGTCCAAGCCATACTTTGTCAGGCATTTTGTTTTACTTCAACGGGCATAAAAACTTCCTTGCTTTTAACAGGGCGTTTCATAATTTCTAACTACGAAAATGATTTAAAATGCGACACCTATCATTCAACTAGAGCTTAAAATATCACAAGGAAAAATACACACCGGTATTCCATTTCTCACGTTATACCGGAGTCAACAAGCATACTTTTAGAATTTGATTAAAAGGGAATATAATATGGAATCGCGTGTCTCAAGAATTTAATAACGGTATGATTATATCCGTGTACTGCGGCAGGGCTGTGTAGGGCTGTTTCGCCTGCCTGCTCATGCGAGCTGACTGTAGCCGACTGGTCTAGGTGCGTGCCTGCCAACGGGCAGGTTGTGTGCTCGAATCCAGGTGGAAGGTGCTGGACCTTCCAGTTTTATTTATTTTTTAATCGCGTAACATATTACCGTATGCAAACTGTACTGTATACAGTATGTATATGTATATTTAATGTCTTAACTGTGCCCGTTTAAGTATTGAATATTCATATCTAATTTTACCACTGAAGGGAAATCTTAACATAAACATACAGTATATGGCTGGTCTCGGTACTTTAAAGAAAACATACACACCAGTATTCCATTTCTCCCTAAACATTGTAAGCTTCGAAGTCTTTAACTAACGTGATACCGGAGTCAACAAGCATACTTTTAGAATTTGATTAAAAGGGAATATAATATGGAATCGCGTATCTCAAGAAATTAATAACGATATAATTATATTCATGTTGCAAAAGAACTGCAACGGACATAAAAACTCCCTTGCTTTTAACAGAGCGTTCCATAATTTCTAACTACGAAAATGCCAGGTGAAAGGATTTGTAAACATATTTTGTTAAAGCAAGTCAGTTTTTTCTGCAACACATAAAATACATTTTTCCAAGAAAGTTTAGCCTTTGTCACTAATGAAACCACTAAATAAAGACATAAATATAGAAATCTTAAGATTTGTTTTATTTAATGTTGGTAGCAGGATGAACTGTCAGAGTGTATATTTTGCTCGCAAAGTTGCTGCAAGATGTTAACAGTGAAAAAGGTATTTAGAAATGAGTTATTTCAAGATGAAAAAGAAAACATACACGAAACATGGTTTCATTACGACCAGAATCGGTCTTGAGATATTTTTAACTTGATTTACAGTATTTGAGAGGTATGTCTTAACACCGATACTACAGTGCTTAAGTACTGCTCACGTATATGTTTCTAGGTTTATATTATGCATTTCATACGGTCAAATTACTTTTGAGCAACTAATAAGAAGCGCGAAACGGTATGCATTTTACTTTCGTTTTGTGCTGGGACCCGTGGATTGATTAGAGATCAAGTACATACAAGTCATTTTTTAAATGTTGTAGTTCGTCTTGAAAAAATGTTACGAGTACATCATCTATCAACAATCACACAGGTTCTGTTTCCATATTGCGGATTTTGGTTAGGTATTATCAAATCCAGTGGCGCTGTTAGTTTACTGAGTCCCATGTCACATGGTCTGTGATTGAAGCCAGTTAGACCGGTTTAATTCGTCACAGCCAGCACTCTTCAGGTGTGAGGGTCTTCTGCTCAGAATGAAACGCGAATGTTTGTGTATATTCTAATGGTAGTGGGGGCAGGGTGTGTGGGAACAGGTTTGGTTGAAATTGCATTAGAGATCTATGTTCTTCACACCTGAAACATTTTCTCTGAAAGCATTTTCTTCGCAGTTTAACCGATCTTGTTACAGCATGTTACAGTTTACTTTTATTAACCATATTAATTTTAAGTGCTTAATGTAAAATCTTGTAAAAATATATTTTCATTTCATTGTTCAAATATACATTAAGTCTGACTATCATATAATAAGTTAAATACAAAACTAAAGAAAAAATAGGGATAAATATAATTCAAAATATTTTGCTAACAATGTTAACTGTTTATGAATAATAAAATGTATTAACTAAGGAGTAGGATGGCACAGTTGTTAGTATGTTTTTTGTTTTGTTTCTTTTTCATAAATACAACAGTAGTACCTGATGTCTCAGTGGCTTTCAAAATTTAATTATGCAATAAATAACCACATGTAAGACTCTGATGCTTAAAATGTTTAGGGAGAAAGTGGAATAATGGTGTGTATTTTTTCTTTAAACTACCAATACCAGCCATATACAGTCTGTAACGTAGGGATTTCTATACGTCTTTATTTAGTGTTTACATTAGTGACAAAGGCTAAACTTTTAGCTTCAGTAACGTGTACATATCTCCCCTTTTTATAAAACAACATGGTTGAAAACTGTTCCAGAGCCACTGTTGTTTCATCAGTGAAAAGTACATCATGAAATGCCTCTCCCTGTTCAATCCACTGGAAAAAAGAAAAGGAGCATAAAGCCTCTGATGGTCATAAACGATATTCATTTAGGAGCAGCATCAGAGGTATGTTTTTAACTGCACTGCATTGGAGAGAATACCATAGTGTGTTTTTTTTTTACTCCCTGGCGGAAACTCGCTTCCAGAAGAATCAGTATGGCTCAGAGATTAAATAAAACTTCACTCGCACCAAACAAATGTATATTTCTAAATATCACAACATGATCGAATTTAAGTCATTTTAATAACAATGAATAGTCACCTATGCGTTACAATATAAACATTTATATTGATTTAAATCGCGTTTAAATCACCTTTATTTAAAACCCATAAATAAAGCTGATACTGTTTAGACTTCCAATTATTTAAAACTGTATTAAAGCAGCACGATACACAATGCAACGTAAATCGCTATCTTTGTCTTCTGTGTAATAATGTTCACCTCTCTGTCCAGCAAATTTACAGGTTAAAAACAATACTGTTAGGCTGGGAAAACGATTTTTTTTAAGAAATACAAAATGAGATATAATGATATGTTCCGGCTTAGACATTAACGAAGAGCATAACGCGTGTACTGTATACACTCCAAGTACAACCCCCCTCTCTGCAGGAGTGCTGGCTGTGACGAATTGAACCGTCTCACGGGTATTTTCAAAGTAGGAGGCGAGATTTCCAGCGAAAGACACTCCCCCCCCCCCCCTCAAAAACCCAGTAAGTACAGTACTTACTAGTTAAAGGCTAGGCTCCCGACTACGGCGAAAGGAACCCTTCTTTCATTAGAATACAATGAACATATTTTAGCCCTGAATGAATAAATAGCAAACATGGTTTACATAAAAGACATTTTTCCAAGAAAGTTTAGCCTTTGTCACTAATGAAACCACTAAAGAAAGACATAAATATAAAAATCTTAAGATTTTTAAAATGCATGACTTTGCTAAAATTTATTTGAAAATAAAAACAATTACAACCGCCAGGGGAGAGAGAGAACAGGGGAGGGATGTTGGTTTTGCATAAGGGGCGGGGCTATGGAAATTAGGTCTGTTTGGGAATGTGTAGTTACATGTTCTGGCTGTTTGTGAATTATCGTTGTTGAGTATGGAGTGTTGAGGTATTGATTTTGTGTAATGCTTTATGTTGAAAATTGAGGTGGATTTTGTTTATGATAAACAGGATAAACTGGGATGGGAGGAAGGTTTGGTTTTGCATAAGGGGCGGGATTATGATAATTGGAGGACTTTGCGAGAGTAAAATGGTTTGATATATTTGATTTTGTATTGTGGTTGTTATCTATGTTTTTGGTTGGTATTATGTTTATATGGTTGTTTTTGTTGGTTGGTTGTTATTATGGTTATTAATAATACGATCTATAGTTGAAATCTGAGCCTAAATAAAAAGAAAAAGCAAGTGATTAGGTTTATGAGCAATCTAATTACTTATTCGTTTAAAACGCTATATAAAATAAAGTTTATTATTAATTTGCTGCACAGAGCGGTGAATATTATTATGCATAAGACAAAGATAACGATCCTGATCAGTTTAGAAATCTGTGTACGCTGTAAGGTTTTTACTTAAACTTTTAAAATACACGTTTTGAATAGAAAGAAATCCTCTTCCTGTTACAGTATGTATAGCAAACCAGCACGTCTTTTTTCTCCAATCAGAGGGGTGTCAGATGGTGTCAGCCAATCACCATTCTGCGTTGGGTAGCAACGGGTGACTGTTCTCAGGCGGAAGATGTAAACAGCTTAATGTTCGTGTTAAATAATTTTTTTTAATTCAATTAAACGGGCACAGTTAAGACATTAAATATACATATACATACTGTATACAGTACAGTTTGCATACGGTAATATGTTTATGTTACGCGATTAAAAAATAAATAAATAAAACTAGAAGGTCCAGCTGGATTCGAGCACACAGCCTGCCCGTTGGCAGGCACGCACCTAGACCAGTCGGCTACAGTCAGCTCGCTGGAGCAGGCAGGCGAAACAGCCCTACACAGCCCTGCCGCAGTACACGGATATAATCATACCGTTATTAAATTCTTGAGATACGCGATTCCATATTATATTCCCTTTTAATCAAATTCTAAAAGTATGCTTGTTGACTCCGGTATCACGTTAGTTAAAGACTTCGAAGCTTACAATGTTTAGGGAGAAATGGAATACCGGTGTGTATTTTTTTCTTTAAAGTACCAAGACCAGCTATATACTGTATGTTTATGTTCCAAAATTAATATCGTTTATGGCTTTCACACGCGTTACAGTATGCTCCTATTCTTTTTATGCTCAGCTACTAAGATTTCCCTTCAGTGGTAAAATTCAATATCTACAACGGGCACAGCAAAGACGTTTTTACTTTAAGTCTTTCTACGACAGACCAACGGACCACGAGTGCCCCTGTCGGTCAACCAATCACTTACTGCGGTGCCACGCGTCATCTTGCGTCATACTGAGCGACGTCACCTGCGGTACGTGTCTGTGACGCGCACTTTGAATGGCTGCATCTGTATCTCAAGAAATTAATAACGATATAATTATATTCATGTTGCAAAAGAACTGCAACGGACATAAAAACTCCCTTGCTTTTAACAGAGCGTTCCATAATTTCTAACTATGAAAATGCCAGGTGAAAGGATTTGTAAACATATTTTGTTAAAGCAAGTCAGTTTTTTCTGCAACACATAAAAGACATTTTTCCAAGAAAGTTTAGCCTTTGTCACTAATGAAACCACTAAATAAAGACATAAATATAGAAATCTTAAGATTTGTTTTATTTAATGTTGGTAGCAGGATGAACTGTCAGAGTGTATATTTTGTCGCAGAGTTGCTGCAAGATGTTAACAGTGAAAAAGGTATTTAGAAATGAGTTATTTCAAGATGAAAATTTTCAGAATAATTGCAAATCTAGCAGGATAGAGAAAGCACAGAAAACTGGCAGTTAGATTGATCAGATTAGTATGAAAAGTCATTTAGCAAAGGGAATTAGAAGAGTGACAAACTAGTATACTTTAGATCTTTTTTTCTGAACCAGGGACAATCTGATCATGTTTCCCTATAACAATAATAAAAAACTTTATTTGATATATCACCATTAAAGGTGGCATCTCAAAGCAATACAGTAGATGTAAAAACAGATAAAAGGACCACAGATTACAAAGTAAATGCATATAAGAAAGACAAGCAGTTAGAGGTGCTACCAAAATTAGAAAATGAAGCAGATACAGACACTAAGTCTTCTGAAAAGAAAGGTTCTGAGGTTAGATTTAAACTGGCCCTGGTGTGTGTGTGTTTGTGTCTGTCTGTCCTGTGATGGACTGGCGCTATGTCCAGGGTGTATTCTGCCTTGTGTCTGTCGCTTACTGGGATAGGCTCCAAATCCTCTGTACTGGATAAAGAGATTAGAAATGGATGGAAGTAAAGGCACTGTGTGGATGGAACTATACACAGTGTTAGAAACCCACTATGAAATGGCAGCATCTCACTGAGAATAAAACATTTTATACTGCTGGCTTAAGGAAACAGCCTTTCCACCTCTCTTGCACATCAGTATCCATACCTAGTTATTTAAACAAATTGCCTCTAATTATAAACATCTTAATATGCTGGCTCTGTGGATCCGCATCAGCTATGTTTGCCCATTCCTTCAATTCATGTGCATCCAACACACAGTTCAACGCTAGCAACTACACAAAATCTAAAATATGAGCTCTACTTGCCACTTACAGTACCAACAGTACCAGCTAACTTTAGTAGTGACATTTTCATGGATCTTTTTAACAATAAAATTTACAACATCAGACTTCAGACACAATTAAACAGGCCTCAAAAAAGTCTGGTACAAACATTTTCAGCATGGAATAAACCGTTACTTTAATGGTATAAACCTTAAATGGATTCATATTCTCAATAAGATTTGGTGCTCAGTAACATGACTTAGAAAATGACAGAAGACATACGTATCATGCTTATCCTTCTATTTTTCATAATCGTAAACTCCTTAAGGCAGTTACATTTTCTCTGTTCTGACCTGGAGTTACAGAGAAATTTAAATTCTAATAAGAGATTTGTAATGAGGAAAGTCATACCAATCACTCATACAGTACCAGGATTTGCAATTACAATACAAATACTTTCTTTCTGTATGTGTTTATTTTGCAGTTTGAGTCTATGGCATTCCTTTGGGGGTCCATACTCCAAGGCATGACTTTTTTATGTATAAACATCAGTATTTACTGCTATTAATTACTGTACGATTTATAGTTGAAATCTGAGCCTAGATATAAAGTTAGATATAAAGTTAAAATCTCGACAAAGCAATGTAGGAAATACAGAGAAAATAAATCCTTTCTGACATCTAAAATCAGTTTCGATCAAGGTCTCTAAAACGAACAAGAAAAAGAAGATTTTCGGAGGGCAATTACGCTGTGTTTATATAGAATAAGTGATTTATGAGCAATCTAATTTCTTGTTCGTTTAAAACAGTGAAATGTCAGCTGCAAAAGATCACACCAGAAACAGCACTCTCTCTGCCTGTCATAGACGTTCAGGAAAGGCTGAATGAAGTCATGTCAAGTACAATAATTCGGAGATCAACAATAACAGTTGTAGGACAGTATATAAGGAGGATAAGGATTTTGAAGTTGACTCGAAATCTGATAGGTAACCAGTGCAAGGACTTGAAAACAGGTGTAATGCATCCCTGATAGGATTCTTGCTGTCATATTCTGAACATATTGAAGATTGCTCAGTGTGGATTTAATTTCCCCAGTGAACAGGATGTGCATTTATTAATTCTAGAAAAAAAGCCTTTCTTGATTTCTCTAGTTCTTAGTTTCTCTAGTTCCCTTTAAAATAAACTATTATTCCACAATGCAGAGTATTACATGCCCAGTATTTACACATGATATTTGTGATTTAAAGAAATTAACACAAGCAGCTTTTGGAGATTTAAGTGTTGACTGAGTTATTGCAGGATAAAAGACTAGAGATGTTGGCAAGAAGAAGATAGTTTGGGGAAAGCTGAGGAATACACTTATAACAAGAACACTTCCTAATGGGGTTAGGCATACTTTTGATGAAGATGATGAAGTTAACAGACTATATGTTTACATAGATACTGAAATAAGGATTGTATTTTAGATTATGTGTAGTTGCTGGCATTGAACTGTGTGTTGGATGCACATGAATTGAAGGAATGGGCAAACATAGCTGATGCGGATCCACAGAGCCAGCATATTAAGATGTTTATAATTAGAGGCAATTTGTTTAAATAACTAGGTATGGATACTGATGTGCAAGAGAGGTGGAAAGGCTGTTTCCTTAAGCCAGCAGTATAAAATGTTTTATTCTCAGTGAGATGCTGCCATTTCATAGTGGGTTTCTAACACTGTGTATAGTTCCATCCACACAGTGCCTTTACTTCCATTTCTAATCTCTTTATCCAGTACAGAGGATTTGGAGCCTATCTCAGTAAGCAACGGACACAAGGCAGAATACACCCTGGACATAGCGCCAGTCCATCACAGGACAGACATACACAAACACACACACACCAGGGCCAGTTTTCCCATAAACCAATTAACTTACCAGTATGTTTTGGAGTGCGAGAGGGAGTCATATCACACATATGGAGAAAAACCATGTAACCCAGAGAGAACATGTAAACCCCACACACACAGGATGGCAGGAATTGAACCTAGGACCCCAGTGCTGCAAGATAGCAATGCTAACCACTTTGCCACCATTATAAATGGATAGATATCTTAGTTATCATTCTAGTTCACAGGTTTGGATGCATAATTTAATTTTGAAAGCCACTGAGACATCAGGTACTACTGTTGTATTTATGAAAAAGAAACAAAACAAAAAACATACTAACAACTGTGCCATCCTACTCCTTAGTTAATACATTTTATTATTCATAAACAGTTAACATTGTTAGCAAAATATTTTGAATTATATTTAACCCTATTTTTTCTTTAGTTTTGTATTTAACTTATTATATGATAGTCAGACTTAATGTATATTTGAACAATGAAAATATATTTTTACAAGATTTTACATTAAGCACTTAAAATTAATATGGTTAATAATAGTAAACTGTAACATGCTGTAACAAGATCGGTTAAACTGCGAAGAAAATGCTTTCAGAGAAAATGTTTCAGGTGTGAAGAACATAGATCTCCAATGCAATTTCAATCAAACCTGTTCCCACACACCCTGCCCCCACTACCATTAGAATATACACAAAGCACTCACATCTTTCGAGCTAATGATCAGGTGACCCAAGAGAGAGCGAGAGAAACACCAAGGGGTGCGGAACCAGGGAACCATTTACATGGAAAACGGGCGATCTCCCCAGACTGTCCGCCCGTTTCACTGTTACCTGGATACCTCTTTATTTAGAACTCACTAACACTGATTTTTAGTTTAGAAGGATTCAAGTAGGGTTTTAGATGAAAGGCAGCGACCTTAATCAAGCCCAAATCACAATTGAACCCATTCAGAGCCTACATTACATTTTAGCGTTTCATTCTGAGCAGAAGACCCTCACACCTGAAGAAGGGGGAGGTGTTTTTCGCTGGAAATCTCGCCTGCTTCTACTTTACAACCGGAGTGCTGGCTGTGACGAATTAAACCGGTATTACAGGTTTCAATCACAGACCATGTGACATGGGAGTCAGGAAACTAACACACAGCGCCACCGGATTTGATAACGCTATAAAAACGCTATAAAATAATGTGACTTGGCACAGAACAAGTTTACAGCACAGTACAATAATAAATGCTGACCATGACTTTAGAAGCATAAATTGCCTTACACTCAATTTAAACACAAGCTGTCTTTAGCCCTCTAAGCTGGTTCATACAGAAATGTAGAGATCCAGGCTCAGAACACACAGCTTCATTAGTGAATACATATGCAGGACAACTAGAGAAGATGTTTTACAGAGGATGGATTTTTAGAAACATCCCATCAGTGACATCACTGAAGTCAACTCCTAGGTACTGTAACTGTCGTGTGGATAGTTTCACAAGAATCAGACAAAGGTTTAAGCATCGCTTGTTCTAGATAAAACTGCAAAAAAAAAACAACAACCCATAATGTACTTCTTTGCGGCTCTGTTTGCCCAAATCATATATTCACAACGTGAAATCTAGAAAATAATATTACGTAACCAAAATCCGCAATATGGAAACAGAACCTGTGTAATTGTTGATAGATGATGTACTCGTAACATTTTTTCAAGACGAGCTACAACATTTAAAAAATGACTTGTATGTACTTGATATCTCTAATCAATCCACGGGTCCCAGCACAAAACGAAACTAAAACGCATACCGTTTCGCGCTTCTTATTAGTTGCTCAAAAGTAATTTGACCGTATGAAATGCATAATATAAACCTAGAAACATATACGTGAGCAGTACTTAAGCACTGTAGTATCGGTGTTAAGACATATCTCTCAAATACTGTAAATCAAGTTAAAAATATCTCAAGACAGATTCTGGTCATAATGAAACCATGTTTCGTGTATGTTTTCTTTAAAGTACCGAGACCAGCCATATACTGTATGTTTATGTTCCAAAATTAATATCGTTTATGGCCTTCACACGCGTTGCAGTATGCTCCTATTCTTTTTATGCTCAGCTACTAAGATTTCCCTTCAGTGGTAAAATTAGATATGAATATTCAATACTTAAACGGGCACAGTTAAGACATTAAATATACATATACATACTGTATACAGTACAGTTTGCATACGGTAATATGATTATGTTCCTAAATCAATCTCTTTTATGAGCATGTGTAAGGCATGGTGAATCGATTCTCAAAAATTACTGTACTTTGCATGATTGGAAAAAAATGTGTGATTGCGAAATGCTGTGGTGTTACTTTTACAAAGACGGTCAATGAAAAAAAGAATGTGGACCAGGGCAATACTTTGAGTTTACAGCTTGTCCAAGGTCATTTATTATTAATACTATTATTAATATCTTCGTTAAAGACTTTGATGGCTACAGCTCAAACATGAGAGGTTGAGCTTTATTAGCTCCACCTTGCGGAAATTCCGGATACTATTATTTTGCTAGCGGTATTTACCGGTAACTTGCGGTATTTACCGGTAACTTGCGGTAGACTGCGTACAGCATACCTGAAAATAATGCGGTATCGCCTGCGCATTTTGAATGGCTGCATCTGTAAATGAGGCAACTTGCAAGGCGAGCAGGCTCGGTGCACACCGAACGCAGATGTCTCAGAGCAGTTGAGACGTGTCCAAGTGGCTGTCAAAGGACGGCCCTTCGCCGGCGCCGTGGCTTAGTTGGCTAAAGCGCCTGTCTAGTAAACAGGAGATCCTGGGTCCGATTCCCAGCGGTGCCTTTCTTCCTGTCTTACTGTACAGAATTTATCCTTATGGGCAAATCCCATGCCTTTTAATTCAGGTGAATGCAAGTGTTCGTTTCCTTTCTGGAACAACTTGTTTTGAAAGAAATCTATACAGCTTGCGAAAGATGAAACACAAATCTTGCTTATCAGTGAAGAAGAGGTACTCCCAGCAGGCCAGCTAATACCAGCAGTGTTTTTTTTTCACCCTAACCCAGAGAATGGAGAAAAGCGAGGCGCCTGTGGCTCTGCAGTGTAATCAGTTCGCGAGTTCGGCGGTTAGCTGAAAGAGTGGTAAATGCAGCTTGCCCCAGCCCGTTCTTATTCTTTTAAAGAGGATAAAAAATTAACTTCGCCGCCATTACTACCAGCTTTAAAAGACTGCCATGGGCACGGAAAAAAACACACTACAGATGACTTTTCTGGAACCGAAGCAGAGATTCCTTTACGAACCAACTGATAAAGTTCAGCCAGTGAATACTGTTAACAGAATGTGAAAGCACGATCAACTTTGTAACTGCAACCACAGGAAAAACAGCAAGAAGCAGGCTCCATTCCCCATTTAGATCTGTCGTGCGAGGCATGCTTCTTGAACGCATGAAGTAAATGCCACGATCGCTTTTGAACTTGGACAAAGTACTTCCAAAGGAGCGCTATGCGCAAAGATTTAACAAGCTCAACCCCCGCCAACGATTCGGTGTGAAGAAGCAGAACATTCAATTTTCACAGACAGAAGCGGCACACCAGCACAGCCAACATTAAAACGGAGGGCACACTACGATTTGCATTGACACAAAAGTGATCTGGGCAGACGTCGTTCCCTGCATAACGCAAAAAGTGGCAAAGCGCTTTTGGGGTGAGAGGACGCAAGAGGGTTTTGGTTTTGTGCCTTGATGTCAAGCTGAGAAAGTATCTTTAAACACTTTGCTTAGTTTCTCGAGAGACTGCCAAAAGGCAGTTCCCTCCCTTTCGTCTGAAGTCAGCTGAAAAGGGGTCGCAACAGAAGCACCTGGCAGCAGTGGGATTCGAACCCACGCCCCCAAAGAGACTGGAGCCTTAATCCAGCGCCTTAGACCGCTCGGCCACGCTACCCGCTGTGCGATGTCTCTTTGTCTCATTACTTGCTCGGAGGAGGTCGGGTGGGTTTTGCTCTTGTCACCCGACTTAGTGGCGTTATGACCGTTGAACCGACTGCACCTGCTTTTTCTGAGATGCTTCCCCTCTCATGGTGAGATCTCGACTTCTTTAACACCTCTGGATAAAGATCTTCTGTGGAGCAGGTTTCAGACCTCTGCGTACAGCACCCTTGATGTCATTTTATTTTTACAGCAGCCGCATCCGGAAAGTTGTGTCTTTTACGTTTTATTTGAACAACAAAACTACATACAATACAAACAAGAGCACATATAACGTATGAAGAAAATCATCAGGGGAACATGCTATAATACAATTACACTTTATGAAAAACGATTACACAAGGTAAATAAAGATAAGGTCCGCACAGCTTGTTCTTACATTTCGAAAGAGTCCGTAAATACCCCTTTACGTCTATTTTGAACTGTTCAAACGTAGGACTCTTCCCAGACCATTTCACTTTATACCACATTCCTAAACGAGGATGCATCTCCTGTTTTAGAACTATTTTGGCCATGTGGCTTATACAACACACCCACAGTATTCAAATGGTGGACTGCAGATCTGTGCTATAGTTCAGTCGAATTCAAAGGATCCAGCAATCGTACTGGATTTGACTGGGATTCTGAAATGTCTCTTGCAAAAGTATTCGGGTTTGCTTGAACCTTTGATAAAAAAAGTGATCTGATCTGAAACTACCCAGCTTACAATCTCTGAGGTAGTTGTCACTAAACTCGGACGTGATGTGGCACACATGTGCCGTGTGCCTTTACTTTTGTAAAAAACTGGTATCGGGAAAAGTTTCTTAATATTTCTTTTGATTAGCATGCAAGAAAATGTGATCATTACCTATGGAATTTCCCGCCAGCGTGGAGCTTGAATTCACAACCTTGAGATTCAGTGTTCAAGAGTCACAGAAGAGGTCGGCCTGGTCTTCAGTTTGCCAACGATAAGCTCCGGCAGTGCTCCTCTGTAAAGCAGATTGTTCGGATCGGTTATGTGGGACGGCACTTCGATACTAAGATCGTTTGCAGCACACGCATTGTTTCCCCCCTTCACGCAAAAAACATAGACGAAGGAAGCTCTCTTCTCTTGGGCTGCTGACTCCCTGATTTAAAGCGCTCTGGGTGCCAGCTAAGTCTCTAACAAGCACACTATAAAGACAGGAATTACACTTTGCTCACGTCACGCATGGAATGGCGAGGCTACTTGTTCCAATATTATCTAGTCACACCTCATATGGTGCCGATTCCTGGATTTCATTTAAGAAAGAGCACTGCAAACACCGTAAACAGTGCAAAACGTGTGATGAAAGAAGTCTTTTCCCCCCTTTGTCTAAAGCAGAACACAGCGGAGTCATGCCGAGGGTTGTGAGATCAAGATTTCAGTGGAGCACTGTCGTCTACGTCTTTAGCTACATGAGTTGGACATCCTCTTGTACACGGAAAGCAGATTGAGATCCTCTGACATGAAAAGTGCCAGATAAAAGCCATTTCTCATCCTTTCTCTTAGTGGTGGAGCTATCGCATGTAAATGAAGCAACTTGCAAGGCGAGCAGGCTCGGTGCACACCGAACGCAGATGTCTCAGAGCAGTTGAGACGTGTCCAAGTGGCCGTCAAAGGACGGCCCTTTGCCGGCGCCGTGGCTTAGTTGGCTAAAGCGCCTGTCTAGTAAACAGGAGATCCTGGGTCCGATTCCCAGCGGTGCCTTTCTTCCTGTCTTACTGTACAGAATTTATCCTTACGGGCAAATCCCATGCCTTTTAATTGAGGTGAATGCAAGTGTTCGTTTCCTTTCTGGAACAACTTGTTTTGAAAGAAATCTATACAGCTTGCGAAAGATGAAACACAAATCTTGCTTATCAGTGAAGAAGAGGTACTCCCAGCAGGCCAGCTAATACCAGCAGTGTTTTTTTTTCACCCTAACCCAGAGAATGGAGAAAAGCGAGGCGCCTGTGGCTCTGCAGTGTAATCAGTTCGCGAGTTCGGCGTTTAGCTGAAAGAGTGGTAAATGCAGCTCGCCCCAGCCCGTCCTTATTCTTTTAAAGAGGATAAAAAATTAACTTCGCCACCATTACTACCAGCTCTAAAAGACTGCCATGGGCACGGAAAAAAACACACTACAGATGACTTTTCTGGAACCGAAGCAGAGATTCCTTTTCGAACCAACTGATAAAGCTCAGCCAGTGAATACTGTTAACAGAATGTGAAAGCACGATCAACTTTGTAACTGCAACCACAGGAAAAACAGCAAGAAGCAGGCTCCATTCCCCATTTAAATCTGTCGTGCGAGGCATGCTTCTTGAACGCATGAAGTAAATGCCACGATCGCTTTTGAACTTGGACAAAGTACTTCCAAAGGAGCGCTATGCGCAAAGATTTAACAAGCTCAACCCCCGCCAACGATTCGGTGTGAAGAAGCAGAACATTCAATTTTCACAGACAGAAGCGGCACGCCAGCACAGCCAACATTAAAACGGAGGGCACACTACGATTTGCATTGACACAAAAGTGATCTGGGCAGACGTTGTTCCCTGCATAACACAAAAAGTGGCAAAGCGCTTTTGGGGTGAGAGGACGCAAGAACGTTTTTGTTTTGTGCCTTGATGTCAAGCTGAGAAAGTATCTTTAAACACGAGAAAAGCTTAGTTTCTCGAGAGACTGCCAAAAAGCAGTTCCCTCCCTTTCATCTGAAGTCAGCTGAAAGGGGGTCCTGACAGAAGCACCTGGCAGCGGTGGGATTCGAACCCACGCCTCCGAAGAGACTGGAACCTTAATCCAGCGCCTTTGACCGCTCGGCCACGCTACCCGCTGTGCGCTGTCTCTTTGTCTCATTACTTGCTCGGAGGAGGTCGGGTGGGTTTTGCTCTTGTCACCCGACTTAGTGGCGTTATGACCGTGGAACCGACTGCACCTGCTTTTTCTGAGATGCTTCCCCTCTCATGGTGAGATCTCGACTTCTTTAACACCTCTGGATAAAGATCTTCTGTGGAGCAGGTTTCAGACCTCTGCGTACAGCACCCTTGATGTCATTTTATTTTTACAGCAGCCGCATCCGGAAAGTTGAGTCTTTTACGTTTTATTTGAACAACAAAACTACATACAATACAAACAAGAGCACATATAACGTATCAAGAAAATCGTCAGGGGCACATGCTATAATACAATTACACTTTATGAAAAACGATTACACAAGGTAAATAAAGATAAGGTCCGCACAGCTTGTTCTTACATTTCGAAAGAGTCCGTAAATACCCCTTTACGTCTATTTTGAACTGTTCAAACGTAGGGCTCTTCCCAGACCATTTCACTTTATACCACATTCCTAAACAAGGATGCATCTCCTGTTTTAGAACTATTTTGGGTGGTATAGCTTATACAACACAGCTACAGTATTCTAATCGTGGACTGCAGATCTGTGCTATAGTTCAGTCGAATTCGAAGGATCCAGCAATCGTACTGGATTTGACTGCGATTCTGAAATGTCTCTTGCAAAGGTATTCGGGTTTGCTTGAACCTTTAAAAAAAAGTGATCTGAAACTACCCAGCTTACAATCTCTGAGGTAGTTGTCACTAAACTCGGACGTGATGTGCCGTGTGCCTTTACTTTTGTAAAAAACTGGTATTGGGAAAATTAAAGTCGAAACCCAAAACAGTTACATAATTAAGAGTAAATGCCTCCTAATAGCTAGCAAACGCTCCTAGTTAGTAAAGTTTTTTGTGTTCCTGCCTGTCACGCGGGAATCTGGGGTTTGATTACCGACGGGGAGACAGCTAGTTTTTTATGATCAGATTCCAATATTAATGCTGTGTGTGAGAGTTTACGTAACTTTCCTTTTCTCACATTTTCTGACGACTATTCCGAAGGAGCGCCCTGTCAACTCCTAATACTTTTAAAAAAAATCTACCTGCATGTTTGATTATTTTTGTTTTATTTAGAAAAAGTTCAATATTGATCATAACTAAAGAAAATAATGATCAGAAACAAAAACAAAATGTTGAAGATGCGACTCAATCTTGAATCAGAGCTGGGTGACACGGGCTTCTGTTCTGATATGGTTGTACGAGAAACAGGAGGAATCTTTTCTCTCCTATGGAGCATGAGCTGAATCAGGAATGAGACATTTCGTGTGTTTGTGCATATGTCAACGCATGACCTACATCGTAAAACTAAAACTAAATTAAAAACTAACATTAAGTTTTCAGAGACATTCATTTATATACAAACAAGAGATAGACAAAGCAATAATTCTACATTAACTTGTCCTGCACTGATCAGACTAATTGAAATGGTCTGATTCAGAGCCTGTGCAGCTCGTGCTAATACAACATTTTCCTTTGATTTCCTTTGAGTGACGTCAGTGTAAAACAGCTTTCCTTCTTGGGGAACAACGGTTGTGTTCCATATTTCTAATTATTTTGGTTTCAAGATAGCAATTTAGGATGAAACATAAAAGCCAGCTGGATAAAGCCGTTACACGTCATTTACAATGGTCTTTCAACTAATAGCCCGTGCAGGGATCAAACCCTCAGCTGTTGGTACGAGTTGCGTAAGGCTCTGCAACATGCAGATGAGAAACTAACCTCTGCTTCTTCATTATATACACAGTGAGCTATATATGCGGGCTTACTGCCCCCTACGGGCTCTGTATTTGATTGCGGTACAAGACCGGCCGTGGAGAAATGAAGTGAAGAGGGTGTGTTCATTAAAAGGCTCATAGCATCCCTGGATGGTCTCAAACCACCACCCTTTTGGTTAACAACCGAGCCACAAAGACTCATGTACAGCTTAACACTTCTCGGTCTCAGTGTAAGTGATACACTCCGTAAAATTTCTGGAGAATCATTTGTTTTTAAAGGAAAATCGCCAACAGATCAATTGGAGTTTTTTCATTCTATACTGCAATTTCTGAAGGGTACCCTGTGAAAATACGAGTTTTGACGAGAAGGGATGGACATATAAGGTCAGCAGGCTTGGGGAATTGGACCTTATGGTGAAGGCTGCGGGCTCGGCATCAGCAGAACCTGATCAATATCGGTTGACTCCAATATACTTTGACAACTTAACTTCTGGATTTAGAGACATTTACCTTAGTGTCGGTATACTAAGATGTTTTGGTAACGAGGAAGGAGGGACAAAGCAAATTGGCAGAATGTGTGCTATTTTGTTGACTACAAGTCCTCACATGCCAGAGGGTCAATATTAAAAAAAACGTAACAGTATAATCTCTTGTACTTCACAATTTAATAGTGTCTGTTACATTGTGTCTCACACCTCAGTGTCAGAATTGTGAGACGAGTTTGTAATCAGGAGGGAGGGCCATAGCAATTCAGCAGAAATTGCATTCACCTTTTCCCAATGCATTCTTACATGCCATTTTCTCACATGCCATGCTCAGAGGGTCATATTTTTAAAATGGTATCATAAAATGTCCTGAAGTTCAGGATTTTGACAGTCTGTTATATTGTGTCTCACACCTTGATGTCAGAAATATGAGACGATTTTAAAATCAGGAGGGAGGGCCCTAGCAATATAGCAAACATTGCATTTACCATTTGACAATGTATTCTCTCATGCCATGTTCAGAGGGTCGTATTTCAAAAACGGTACAGTACAATGTCCTGAAGTTCAGGATTTTGATAGTCTTTTCCATTGTCTCTCACACATCTGTGTCAGAATTTTTAGACATTTTTATAACCAGGAGGTAGGTTCGATCACCCTCTGCTCATCCTCAGTTAACCATATAGTCTCATATGCCATGTTCTAAATGTCCCATTTAAAACTGCTATATTAAAATTTCTTGTAAAATGCAAGAGTTTGAGACTTTTTATGATCAGAAGGCAAGGTCGTGGAAAATATGCAGAAAGTGCCAGTGAATTTACGTTTTGCCTTTGTCTTATTTACTCCTGGTATAACATGCCAGTTTGTTTTATTGTGAGTTGTGTTTCTGAAATGTGTTTCATACAAAAATGCAATTTGGACAGTCTCTACTTACATATTCCCCTTTACTGAGGAAATGTACAGTAATACATCCGGATAAGTATTTTTAAAAATGACTGTAGAGAGCCATCTACAGGCGAAAGACGACATAACATCACAGCAGCAGCATTTAAGATGGAACGAAAAACGCAAAGCAGCAGCTGGCGAATAAGAAGCCAACTTCAGCCTCGTTAATGCAATAGCATTAGGTGAGGTGGAAAAATATTTCTTGCTCTGAATCTTAACATTTTTATAGGAGGTGTTCTAGGACTTCTTGCCTCAGAAAAAAAAACTGCCAGTACATCAGTTATTTCTACTCCATCAATAGCAGCAGTGTTATCAGTACTGAGCCCTAAATGTACTGTAGGTCCTATCATCATATAAAAAGTCGAAAGTATCGACTGCATTCAACTGATAAAATGTATCTTCTATGAGAGTTATATCTTTATCCAAAATACATCAGAAACAAATTTGCACGTTTTTTGGGGGGGATCCTGAAGACTGAGACTCAAATTTTATGCTTTAAATTAAATAAATTGTATTTATTATGAATGTGCCGGAAATTTTTCAGTACTTTAGAGGGTTCTGCCATTTTAGATGTTATGCTGTTCCTGTCTGATTTATCAAATGTGTCATTTAAATCTCCAGTCATTTCTATATCAGTCTGAAGGCCTTGCAGTAAAGATTGCAATTCATCCAAAAATGCCAATTTTCCCACTGGTGATACATACAAGGAAATGAATGTATATTTTCCCCCCAAATCAACAAATTTAAGATCAAATACCTCCCTCATCTGCAGGTGGAGATAATAATGTCAGAATAAATACAGGTTTAAAAGTCAGGAGCATTGATAGTCCTATTTTAAAATGACACTAAAATGCTCACAATATATTAAAAAGCTCTGTAAAATGCAAAAATAATAAAAAAAATATTAAAACAAGGTAAAAAGAAATAATACACAGTTATAAAGCTCAGGAATTATCAATGTGAAGTTACAATGGGTTGATTGTGTTTCATGTGATTTAAAAAATAAAATGTTTGCAAAAAATCCACTTACAATATGCTAAAAATGGCAAGAATACTTAACCTTTTACTACCAGTGACATATTTAGCCAATGTCCACCTGGAATTTCCTCCCCCTTAAACATTTGTTATATCTCTGCAGCAGAACATAGCAGGAGCCTGGTTCAGGTCTTAAATTGAAGCTAACCCCCTTGGCTTTGAGTGTGAATAGTCAAATTTCTTATATTTCTTAATGTGTCCACTCAGCAGACAAACATATGAAAATAAAACAAAAAAAACAGCTGGCGAACATTTTTTTTGGTCTTCAGAGGTCAGAGTTTTCAACTATATGCATGTCAAGGGCCTGGGAATGATTTGAAAACCTTGTTCTAGGTGGCTACTAGCTTGGATAAAAATTTGGGACAAATGGATCAATTAGAAAAAATTCTACATCATGTTTTGTGAAGACTGGACCTGGAATGAAATTTCACGCCTATAATAAAAAATCATAAAAATATTGAAAATAATAAGAATAAAAACCATTGCAATTGCTATAAAAACCTTAAGACACTGCTAGAGAGCCTTTATCTGCTGTTATGCAATGAAAAAAAACCTCAGAGTTGCCTTCTGGTGTGAAAAAAAGGAGCACTGATAAGAAACTGATAAAAAACTGATTGATTATCCCTTCTGAGTCAATGATTGACAGCTAAAAATGCAGCCTGAAGCTTCTAGAGGAAGTCTCACCCCCTAAGGGCTCTGAATGGCTGAAAATACAAAGAATGACAGCGGTTTTTACCAATCAAATCGCCTTATTTCTGGCGCTCGTTCTTCAAACATTTATTACGTAATCAGTAACGTTTACTAGTCTCTAGCTCTTGAGATAAATTAGTCTGGGTTATTTTGGATATATATCATGCTCCAGAATAAGGTAAAAACATGGGATATATATATATATTTGCTGGTTTTTGCTTTTGCGGTTTTGTTGGTAAAAATGTATGATATTGACATGCTGGGCTGGCCAGGTGATCGGGTGTTTTTATTGGGATTCTGCTAGTTCATTAATTTATTGGTTTATTGCATAATAGTGTCATGTCTGTGGAAACAAACTTTATGATTTTGTTGTGGTGATATTTGAGAATACGTGCATGTGAGAAAATTTGTGGAGCGGTTTCAAACAAACGTTGTTTATCTCGCCTTTATCTTAAAAATAATAAGTGTCATCTGGGGAGACAGGAGTGGTCCTCGGTGACCGCGATCCGGACTGTTAACAGGTGTGTAATTTAAAAAAAAACAAGTTAAAAATAAATGCTAAATGGGTTTAACATTTAGGAATGTAATTGGTCAGATGCTTACGATAAGTGATGCTGGTGTTTCGTGTGATTTAGCGAATTCAAAAAAATATTAATTTTAAAAACGGCAAGAGCTCGTATGAAAAAAAAGTTCGTAAGTATCTTTGTTACAACAGCCGCGCCAGAACTATTCAGATACTGTACATCAGAAAAGTACCTGAACTTGACTGGTTTATATTCAGTTATGTGCATTGGGAACGAAAGGGAGACTTAGATGGATTTTATTAGGGTTTTAGGAATCAGAAAATTTATTTTTACACGTTTATGCCTACGAGCAGAAATAACTTCCTGCTTTCAGCGCTTTTTTTGTTTCTGCTTCTTACCTCGAACAGAGAAACCCAGTACTGACTCACAGAAACACCCCGGAGTTTCTGGGATTTAAGAGGGATGTATGCAGCGGTGTTACGAGTCTGGAAGGAGGAGACGCGCATTCCGCACGGGGAGCGTAGAGCAATGAGACGCACCTGCTGCGCGCTGAGTCCTGTCCTATATAACCGCTGAGCACGGACACACAGAGTCTCCAGCCAGTGTTGGAGATTTATGATTTCAATGTTTTTTTTTTCCTTTTGAGCAGAAGCTGGGTTTCTTCCTCTAGTTAAAGTTATTGGAGTTGTGGTTACTGTGCTAGACCGTCGGGAATAGCGCTTTTATTTATTTTTTTGTCAAGCAGTCTGCTGTATACTGTACGTGAAATAAAGATAAGAGTGCTTTCTTGATACTTCACAAGAGTATACATAATCCACGAGCTGTATTAAAAAAAATGAACTGGAAGAAAAGCAATAGGGCTGGAGTTTATAGACTGTGATGCAAATACGAGAGTAGGAGAGGAGGGGACTAGTTCAGGAGCACAACCGGCCCTCTCCTGCCCATTCTCCCACCAGGGTCTGTTGTAAGCCAGTGTGAAATTCAGCTCCTTGCAGTTCAGCTTTCGATCACTCAGCTGCATTGCCCTGGGAATGTGGGGCAAATAAAGGAGATAGCAACCAGACTAGAGGGAGAGTTTTTATTCCTAAGGAATGACTTGTTTTACAACAGCAGACAACTTAAAGAAACAAAAACCTCTGTTTTGCTGCTCCAGGTTGGTTCCACTGGGAACAAGTGTGGCCAGGAGCTCATGAACAGTAATTAGGGGTTGTTTCCACAAGGGGGGCTGGAGTAAGTTAGATGTCAAGGGCAATAAAACTCATTAGACCTAATTGACCAGTTAAAGTGAGTTGTTCTGCTTTCTGCACAGAAACCAGTGCTCTCTTCTCAATGTGTGGGTGAGTCTCTCAGTGATATAACAGCTAGGCAGGACTGCCACTGTGGTCTATTTCATCACCTGTGACCCCATCTTCCAAAGACAACAGTCCAATCTAGCATAGAGTGTCCCGGACTGCTCGGTCAGTGACAGTGAGAGGTTTATCTTGTCTCTTGTTCCGCCAGAATGTAACAAATAGTGACCCCTTAATGGAGGAAACTTTAGCTTTTGTAGGTAATTATACCACTTGACAATGTTACAGGTGTTGGGGGGGAACCCCTAGTGATCCCACATTCTCACATAGACAATGGCCAGTCTACACAAACCTCCAGTCAACACAGCCCTGACCCCTGTTATGTCACCCAGGTCTACACTGTGAGACAATGATTATTTAGGAAAATTGTAAGGAATGCATTCCAAAGCAGTCAATGGAAGTATGGAATTAAAATAGTCAAGTCTTGATAAATAGAGTATATTATCTATTTATTATACCTTTACATTGTGACAAAAACAAATTTCAAGTCCATTATGAGCACACACAGCATATTAAAGATGGGTCTCTGCACTGTAAAGGAATCTCAGTTCACTTATAAAAACTTTAGCTAATAAACCTGAAATGTCATTTCTTTTACTGCTTGTTCTTTAAGGTACTAACTCATTGACATTATGTAGATTAAAATAAGACTATTCACAAAGAAAAAGCATTTATCACAAATGTATCATGCCAAATAAACTCTAGTAATCAAGAGCAATTAAGAAAAGGAAACAAAACCATCTTTTGAGGATGCCAGATAGAAATGTAAACACACACTCACACGTGGGGCCAATCTTACCAGAAATCAATTAACCCACCAATGATCTTGGACTGATGTCTGAAAACCAGAGCAAACAGTACAATATTAAGGTACTAAAGCTATTAGTAGAACAGATCTAGCTTCTCAACATAATACTTATGTCTGAACTTCATTGAATAGTGACACTTCAATCTTTCATATTCAATATTTTTCACAAAATCAACAGCTGAGAACAGACCGCCATATACCTTTATCCAGTGGTTTTCAGAGCAGAGACTTCCGTGTGGGCAAGAGTTCTTTCCCTGAGGTCCACTGCACTTCAGCTAGCCACGTTCTGGCTGGGTCGTGTGTACTCCTGGGAACGTCGCCTGTAATGAATATTGGGGACTTTGTACAAATTAATAATGTGAGCATATAAATATGATTTGTGTTGAAGCCAAACATAGACAATCACTGTTAAAACTTGAATTCAACCTCCAGTGTCTGCTTTTGAAATGCTGATCATCACCCGTCTTCTGGCTTCTAGATGGACGTGTTAATGGATATTTCTTGTCTTCTTTTTTTTTCCCCCATATGCTCTTCTCTGTATCATTAAGTACTTCTGGGTCATTTCATGTACCTTGTGGCATCTTGGCTGATGGTGAATGGCAGGCAGCTGCTCTAAAAATAACATGCCTATTAATATGATGTTGAAGACAAAACCAAAACAAACAACTTTGTTTTGCACTTTACAATTTATCACAAGCTTGTCATATTTACAGTCATCAACTGATTTAGGCTGCTGTTCCTGTGAAAAATGTCCTTTGTTTAAGAAAGATTCAATTTAAAATCTTTAGGTTTTAAATATAAACCACTGGCAATGTGGTAATCACTTTTACAACTTTTAAGAAGTTGCAAGATATCTCTACAACTATGTTGTCCTTAACCTATTCAGAAACTACCACTAATATTGTAAGAAATTGTTCTCTAGACTCTAGATCTTGTGGGCTCTGTTCTCGATGAATTGGAAAGGTGTCGTTCATGAAGTCCAGTACTCTGTCGATCTCTCTCTTACCAAGAGACTACCCATCTAACGCTGCAGGAAACTCCAGTGCCTGGTCTGGGAATGCTGTGCTATTCAGATTCTGTCAATAAATTTCAAGAATGGTTCACCTTTTGGTTTACACTGTGGCATTTCTTTGCAGTAACAATTGAGTGGGATAGTTATCTGCCTTCTATACTCTTCTGAAAATCATGTATCTTTTTAGCAGTCCCATATCCTTTCCTTATATGCTTGCTGATGAGAATGAGAAATGCTATTTTCAAGACATTAACACGAATATAATTTTTACATTAATTCCAAGGTACAAGAAAATGAATATCTTCAAAATATGCACTTTAATAAACTTACTTAGTTTCTTTTTTGGAAATGGTCAGTGAACCAACCACTCCAGAGCTTGTCCTTCAACCTTGAAATTATTTCCTGGAAATGCTGTAATCACAGAGGAGCTCTTCTCCCCTCAACAATGTCCCTTTTTGTCACAGACAGAATTATGACAGGCTGTTCGTTGATTATAAATGACTTTCTTACAGCCCTTACATTGTCTTTTCTCTTTGATGGATTTATCCATCTTCCAATTTGCCTCCTTATCCGGGAGGCAGGCTCAGTGTTTTTCACGAGCATCAATGCACAGTTTTTGTGCAGGTTCATCTGAAAAGAAAAGACATCTCATGTCTCCCTCTGTCATCTGTGAGCTTCAGCAGTTGTCTTTGTGATGACCTTGCCGTTGTAATCACACACCACCTCTCCCTTCTGGAAACACCTGGAAGTCACAAACTTCTTCCCCTTCACAGGATCGTCAGTGATGCTCAGGCCTTCCCAGATTTGATACTTTATCAACTTTTTAATTTGCATGCCATTTGGTGGCAGTCCTGTGTTGGGCTTCCACTCCTCAAGCACTTCAGACACTGTTGATACATTGGCTGACCAGTCCATCTTCTCCGTCTCCTTTCACAGCTGCTGACCTGGGCATTACAGCGCAGTTTAGTGAAGTAAAGATGAAACGGCTGATAAAACACAAATAAAATGCAATTAAGGTACATTCCAGATTTTCTTAAATACCGTACATGATTGGAGCTATGCAGGTGGAGGTCTTTTGTTCGGTATTAACATGGATTTTAATTGGCTTCTATGAAAATTGGCCATGGTGTGAGTGAGTCCTGTGATGGACTGGTGTCACATTATGGGTGATACAGTACTTTGCATCCACTGCTTGCCAGGATGGTTCCAGTTCTACCACAACCCTGAATTGAGTGGATGGGTATATCAATGTAGCCATCAACTTGCATGTTCCTCTTCTTCACTCAATGCAAAGGAAGCCAGCTGTTGTTTGAGGTTTTGTGCTCTTTAACAGGAATTATGACCATTTTTGTGCCCACTTGTTGAAACAACACTTTCTTTGCACCCATTCCTCAACCTGTAATAGCGAGAAAATAAAAATGAATACACCAAACTGTAAAAATCCCATCTATGTAATTTCTTACTTTTGTTGTATGAAAGTATTCTTACTGTCATGTTCTTTACCACCCCTGGGTGCTACAGGTGCTTCAGCTGGAGAAAGGCCTGCAGGTAATACAGTACAAGAAGCTGCTCAGGCAAGGTGATGTCTTGCCCAGTCTGTGCAACACATCTCTCTTTGCAACACTTTGCAACACCTTCCAGCAATCCTTCGTACTTGGTTCTGGACTCTGCAACTGTCTATATCTGTGGGAGAAATTAATACTCATCAACTTTTTTTGTATTCAAATTAAAAGTACAACTGAAAGAAGTTTTAAAATGAAAATGACCTATTTTTAGTAATCTCTTGGCAACATTCTTACTGTTCTTCTTCTGAATATCCTTTAGGATACTTTGGAAGTTGATGATGAGGTTAGCCAGGCTGGGATCCTCTACTTTCACACTGATATCATTTAGGATGTAGCCCGGAAAATGGTTTATGTTCTTAATATAATTAGCAATGATTTGGTGAGACAGTCCAGTGGTCTTCATTTGGTTACAATAATTGTTGTTTTGGATAGGCCCTTTACAAAGTTTAAGGAAGATGCAGATGGATCCATAAAAACAGGAATCTGGAAACATTTTCTACCTCACAAATGTAGAGTCACTATGTTTATGGCTGAGATTTCACATGGGTGAATTTTAAGCTAAGGAGTAAAAACATGTGCTATGGAAATATCACTGCTCAATTTTAAATGCCTTTAAAAATAAATACCTCCTGAGAGCAATCTGCCACTCCAAGATCCTTGGTAAGGTCCTGTTTAAACCCAGCCAGGTGAGGAGCATCCAGGGAGTGCGTTCTGTCCAGTCCAGCCTGGTTCACCGTCTTCCTGAGAGCCTGCTGATGGCTTTTAATAACTGGGGGACAGTACGAATACAAAATACACATTTAAACATTTTTACTTCTAAGACAAACTAGAATACAAGTATAAAACAAAAGATACATTTGGAAAAAATAGAAAGTTCTCCAGAACTCACATCTTCCCCTTCCTCTTCCACTTCAGTCTCTGGCATCTCTTCCTCCTGGACAGCAGCCTCTTGCTCAGGGCATCTGGACCACTGGTATATCATTTTAACATACCCTTACATAAAGGTAAAGGTTAGAAATGAAACAGAAGAACCCTTATAAATTATAAATATCTTACCTTGCTGATGTGTCTTCAGGATTCCACATAAAACAGTCCATGGACTCCGCCAGTCTCACATTCTCACCACACATGAGCCCTATGCTCTTGCAATCCCCGACCTGCCCATTCCTCAGGTGATTCAACAAGTCCTTCCTGGCCTGGAGAAGGAACTTGCTGATCTCCTCTGCTGAGGCTCATTTCATACACACCCTCTTTAGGTGAAGAGGAAACTGGTCAAATGTCTTCAGGCAGGTCTTGCACACCAGAGGAATCCTCATGGGTCTCTTTTGAAAATAAATAACTTTTGTGTAAAGGAACAAGTCAAGACTGTTTCAGTTTCTTAACCGAGCCTTAATTTTCTCTCCAATAGCTTCACCATATTGTTTATTGTATTTTTATCAGAATTATACCTTGCTCTAAAATAATGACTTTATAAAACAACTTAACTCTTACTTGGTCTTGTTCGCAGTCTTTCCAGTAGAAGTCGTTGTAGAATTTAAAAACTGCTGTGATAATTTGATCTGCCTGAGTGTCCTTCCCTAACCCAGTATTGATAGCTTGTGTACTGTAGGGTCCAAAGGTGGTGTTCTGCAATTTCCTCCCATAATGTTTCTTTGATCAGTTGGGAGCAAGTGTGAAAGCTTCCTCCCAGTGGGGAAGCTCAAGATCCTCTAGTTGTATGACAGATTTTGCTCTTCGAGGATCTGCAGTGTGGTGTGAAGCCAATTTTTGGCATTGCTTACCAGCTTCAAATATGTGAGTTTGGGTGGCTTGGCAGGTTTTATGAGTTCCTTGGTCTTCCGTCGTAGGCTGGCGGGTGCTCGGTTCTCCCGTCCAATAAAACTGCTGTGTTTTGTAAATGGTGGACTGTTTGGATCATTTTGTAGATGATCCTGGTTCCTTGTTGGAAGGTATCCTGTCTGTTTGACATGTTTGTTGTGTAGGCAGTGTGGAGGGTGACCGTACGGTTGCGTGCGTTGTCAACTCTGGATTGATCCATACTTACCATTTAAATGCCTAAAGCTTCGTTGACACCATTAGGTTTCCACTGTTAGGCAGCTTTACCTCTGTAGAATCTGTGGCTCCATAGGAAGACAATCTTGCCTTTCTGTGTGTCGCTATGTTTCTGCCTGGGTCTTCTTCAGGCATTGTTCTGGAACACTGTGTCCATGCTGGCCTGTTTTTATCCTGTTTTGTAAGGGGCAGTGTGTTGTAGTTCCTCCTAGGGGGCTAGTTTGTATCCTATGGTCTGTGTTCCTTCTGTATGTTTCTGTACGAGTAGGTGCAGTTTCAGTTGGTGAATGGGTTTCTGCTTTCCCTGGTGGGGATTATGCATGGACCATTAACATCTCAATAGGAAATCAGGGTCTTTTTGTTTTCCTCCCTAGTAGGACTGTGCAAGCTGTGCGAGTTTCCATAGCTGATTGGTTTCAGTTATTCTTCTGTTTGTTGCGTGTTAGTATGGTGAAGAGTTCCAGTCCCTGTAGGGTCTGGCTATTGAGGAGAGGGGAACAAAGCTCCTTCTCCCAGATTTTATCCGAGAGGGGACCATCTGGGACAAGGAGAGCACTCTCCTTCCAACGACTAAAACCCTCCCGGTTTTTCTGATGTTCAGGTCTTGTGTAAAGATAGTATTAAGTCTTTTGATCCACTCCCTTTCCTTTTTCTTTCTTTCTATCTCTGTCCAGTTGGGGTTGCTTTCCAGTCCCGTGGTTCCTGATGTACCTGTGTTGTGTCAGCTGGGTTCGGATGGAGTTACCCGTTCCCCCCACATAGGTCACCCCGCACTTTTTGCACTGGATGCTGTAGATGGCGTTATTGATGTTTTCTGAGAGTGCCCTTTGCAACTGGAAGATTTCTTTAGTTTCTTTGTTTTGGATCATTGTTTTCTGTTATGAAATGTTTGGCTCTTGGTGTATATGATCTGTTTTGTACAGGTTTTAGCTTGCTTTGGACTAATTAATGCTGAAGGTTTTTGTTTTTTTCTGTGTGCAGATATGATTTTGTGCTCCCTCAGTATGTTTGTGTTTTCTAATATCATGGTTTTTGGTTGGTTTTTATGCTGAGTTGAGAATATGATGTGTTGAGGGGTATTTTTCTGTCATCTGGAGTTTTTCTATTTAGAAATGTTTGTGCCACATTTTTGAGGAAACTTTGTGTGTATCTTCTCTGGCATAAAGCTGGGAAGAGTGTGTATTTGGCTTCCTCAAAGTCTTGTTGTTGTGTACAGATTTTGTGGAAGTGTAGGAGTTGTGATTTTACCAGTCCTTTTAAAGTATGTTTTGGGTGGAAGCTATCCTTGTGCAGTAAGCCGTGTGAATGTGTCTTTGAAAAATACCTTGATGTCCAGTTTGTCTGTGTTGTTGAAGGAAGAAACCTTGTATGTGGTGGTGTCTAGGAAGTCTATCAGGCTACCATGCTTGGTGTATTTGAGTTTAATGGACCTGTGGTGTGTGTTGAGGGTGTTAATGATTTCTTGTAAGGCTTGATATGTGCTGCCTATATGTTTATTTTTTATATCTTTGCCCTGGGATGGACTGGTGTCCTTTCCAGGGTGTAGCCTGCCATGTGTCTATTTCTTGCCACGTTTTAAAGTGGAGTTACAATCTTACTATTTTTACAGTTTAAATTGACATTTACAAATGTATATTGAAGCAGCTACCCACCTGAACTACACTATGTCAGCATGTGTAGTCTGCAAAGGAACAAGTAATAGGTTTATTCCATACTGAAAAGAGAAGAGAGAAAACTCAATGTTTCGGCTGTGAAGCCTTCTTCAGGTGTGAGAAAGACAGGGCAGATTACAAAGATTAAATAGCACAGAAGAACAAAAGCTGGGAGAAGGGAGGAGGCAGGAGCAGCAGAGAGGCCACTCAGGAAGTGCAAAATGGAGAGAGGTGAAGAAAGGTGTGAAGTCAAAACCTGCAAGAGAATAGAGAAGATTACATTAAAATAAGTCAGTCATTGAGAGATCCTGGCTATTTGAGGTGAAAAGAAAAACTATGGGCTTGGAGAAATCTTTAACCTTCCCAGCCCTAATATGTTCTCTGAAGCATTCTCCTAGTCTCCTTTCGGTTTCCCAAATGTAGATAGCTGGGCATTTTTTGCAAGAGATACAGTAAATGAGATTCAGGATGTTGTCAGGGTTATCTGGAATTGTCCTGTGATGCCCTGATTGTCGTTAGATATGTATTTGCCAGTGATGCAGCGAGTGCTATTGCAGGGGAAGGTGCTGAGTGTGAGGGAGCTGTGAAGAAGAAGCTTATGTGGTGGTCAGCGATAAGAGATGATTGGGCGGTCGGAAAAAAGAGTACCAATGGAGGGATCGTCCTGTAAAATGTAGTCATTGTTAATGATGGTCCTGGGGATAGAAATTGGGTTAGGGTGGTAGGGAAGCACCGAGGGAATGCAGTTGTGAGACTGGGAGTTCCTGATTGAGTTGATGATCCGAGGGCTGTTTTTGGCCCGGGAGTAGAATAAAGCGACACTTTTCATCAAACATTTTGACAGGTACCACGCCCCCTTTTTCAGCCAATGGGAGGCCGCCATGGGCAGATGTCCTGCCCCCTTATCGGCCAATGGTGCAATGTTATGGGCGGATGTCCCGCCCCCTCGAGAGCCAATGGTGTGTCATAATGAGTGTTGTTGTCCCGCCTTCCACCCCTAGCAGCCCCAGGCCTCAGGGTCCAAATGCCCACCACCGCATCCCCTTCGATTTATAAATAAGTGTGTGAAAGAGCGTATTAGCAACGAGGGATGGAAGGTGATCATGTCTGCTGCAGGTTTGAATGCAATCTATTATAACCCTAGGGAATCGGCGGTGTGGGAAGTCTGGTGAGTGCCGCGAGTTTCTTGGGTGTGAGCGCACGCACGCACGCATGCACACTGACTGACTGAGTAAAGTGTCACAGAAAGAACTCGCAGGACAAATAGCATGTGAAATGTGAACCACTTTATTTCATCGGTAGGTTTTAAATTACAGAAACATCCCAGTATACACTTTTAAACTTTTCACACACATTACAGACTACTGCTTGCAATCGCCAATTAAATGTTGGTGCAGAAAATTAGTTGTAGCTATCGCCCCAACATTGTTCAGAAACTCAGCAGCATCTGAAAAAGCATTCATAACGCCCTTTCTCTTGCCATTTTTTATAGCCATGAACACCGAACTGGGCGACCCTAACAGAGCAAATAAATTAGCCTGAGTGATCAGAGGGACGGTGTTACCACAGGTTCTATGTAAAATACGTTGTATTTTGGAATACACACCGCTGAATCCGCCAGGCTTCAGTTTCTGATCTGAAAACATCAGAATCGCAGTAATTTCACTCATGTTCTTTACATGCACATCTATCTCTTTAACAAATTCAAGGACATTAGCATTCAGTTAATTGATTTTCATTTCAAGCTTTGCAGAAAGAAGAGTGTAAAGCACTTTTTGTAAGAATTCTTACGTATACATTCGAAATTTTTCGTTCTTCTCACAATGGCACACCTGTGTCTGTAAAACAGAGTGAAAGCTCTATTCACATTGCGAGTATTTCACAGCCCTGGTTTTACATAGATCTTTTTTCTTTTCTGTAAAAATAAGTATAAATAAGTATAAAATAAGTTTTGCAACGCACCAAAAGTCACGTGTAGTATTTTTCCATCTACCTTTACAAGTAAGGAGCGTACATTCTCATATGGCGAGCGGTCGTCAATTATTTTTCTCAGCAAGTGCTTTATAATCTGCTCAGTATCATCTGTAAAAGTATAGGCACCCAGGCCACTGGCGATGTACAGAACAGCCGATAAAATTCGGGCTAAACTGAGACACTTATAAATTTCTAATGCGGCAAACAACACATCTTTGTACTGTAACATGACCAGGGGAAGGGTCATTCATAACAGGTATTTTCGGAATGACCTACTTAAAATACTAGATATGGACCTTAGCAAAATGGCTGCCAAAAAGAATCAGCTGACCGGTAAATGGAAAGGGTCTACCCTGAGAAACAATGAGACACAGCTGAGCCGCATCAGGAACCGAAATATAAGTGCCCCGGAGGCAGTGAACAGGGCGGAAGCCGATAAGGTGAATGCGGTTTGGAGGAAAAGAGAGGAAAGAGGTGTATGTTAAAGATCGGGCTACAGAATAACGGACTACTGAAAGGAGAAAAGGTTTATGGTTTTTGGATTACGGACACTGGATAAAGATACATCGCGGATTGGCTTTATTACGGACTTTTGGAACTCGGATCGGATCAGGATTAAGGGAACGGATTACGGACTGTATTTGGAAGATAGTTGGAGGAAGAAAAGCCACGAAACTCAGGAAAGAAAAGTGTGGTGTGAGTACTACTTTCATTTACATAAACTTTCCCCCGGAGACACCACAGTACCCATCCGCGCACCCGACAACCAGGCATGTGTGACCCCGTTGACCTGGATGATTAATCAAACAGGCCGCGCATTCATCAACCACAACCCCCTTTAAACAATGGTTGAAGGTGCAACATACCACCCACTTTACAATCTGATCCATAGCATCGGGCTCATTAGAGCCATCGTTAGCTAAACTAGGTTGAACATTATCATTAATCACATTTTGGCGAACACACATGAACAGACACGAAACATTCAAGCTTGATGGTAGTTTGAAGATTGATGCATCGACCTCTTCGTTATTCTATTAAAGGAAAAAAGAAAAGGAAGGCTTAACAAAATAAATAGGCATGCTTTTTACCTAAAATATTTAAATTGTAATGCCTCTTTTGTGTTAGAGTTCTTTGTTTGCTTCGAACTTGCTGTGGTTTAATATTTACCATTTGTAGCAACTCTTCATCAGTCGTTGACGGACCCCCAACACCTGAATCGCCATCAGAGTTCACATGACAGCCACTGTCACACACCACTGAGTGCTGAGTCAGCTTTTGCTAAAAAGAAGACAAAGTGTTGAAAACGAAATACGCTAAACGCAGATTGAAACAACAATTCCACGATCAGAAAAAATATTTTAGCAACCTACTTCTTCAGTTTGCATAGCAGAGGAATCCGATGATTCACTACTCAAAGAAGCCATCTTCGCAGCAGTCAATATCGGGGCCTCACAGCTCAGGTGTCACACTTCAAAACTGGCAAGTCGGCTAATTTAAGCATAAACTCCAAATTTGTAACCATGCTCAAGACATTTTTCAAATGGTTGTGATGTTTTAGAACGCCCCACCATATCCCCCCGCCCCAAAATCACACGTGTTTTATCGAGAGTGAAAAGTAATCACGTTGAATTAAAATATGTAAGCTTATTTCAATGACAAATTCTCAACAACTTTTCAAAAGTTTGAAATGATTTTCCACGTACCGTGAACGTAAAGTCTTTAAACCTTAAAAATATTAACATGCAACCCAAGCCTCAAATGATGTGTGTTTCTCTAGAAAAGAAATTACATTGAATCAAAAAATGTAAAACTTATTTTATCTTTTGAGAAGAGCATTGTAGGGCGGGTCTTTATATTTTAGTGGATAGGTCATAAAAGTGTTAAAATAATTGAATAAGACACATTTAGCAGCGATAACTTATAAGCACGAGCAAAAATTGATCTTATAGATTATAGACGCTTATAGATTTTAACAATATAACAGACTTTACTAAAATGTTTACTTTTAAAATAAATATTACATCACAACATGTCCACACTCAGGCACCTGCCGTTAAAGGTTATGGGATGTAGAGATACAGTATATAAGGTTCATGATAAGAATAAATGGCTGGCGATAAACCTTTCCTCGATCCTTTGCGGACTTGTAAAACTGTTCATGATCAGAATAAAAAACGCTCACGCTATTACACAAGCACCCGTGTCTCGCCAAAGCTGACAAATAAACAGACGGAAAAGCCGCACTGCACGTGTGAACAGGGGAATGAGCGAGCGAGCGGGGATAGGGCGCCTCCTGCGCTTAAAAGCTTACAGCACCTGGTATTCCCAGGCGGTCTCCCATCCAAGTACTAACCAGGCCCATCCCTGTTTAGCTTCCAAAATCAGACAAGATCAGGCGTGCTCAAGGGGGTGTGGCCGTAAGCGAGAGCAGGGCTCACTGGCACCCTTCTTATAGAGAGGACAGCTCCGCCACATCTTTTACGACGCTGCTTTTTTTCCCTTGCGTTTTTCTCTTCTTCCCACGTTCTCTCTCTTCACTGCCTTCGTCCCCGCTCTATTTCACTTCAGCCTTTCACTCTTGCTTCCTTCCAATGAGGACGGAGCTGCGGGAGAAAGGGCGCTATAGAGGATCGCTGTGGAGAGCTGCTGCTGTGCTTTGACATCTGAGCTCTGTGGAAAATGATCTCAATACAATTCTGAAAAAGGCGACTCCCCGAACGCCAGCCGAACAAGTCTCCACAGCCGAAGCGCTGTGTCTCTTTTCAGCTGGCGATAAACCTTTCCTCGATCCTTTGCGGACTTGTAAAACTGTTCATGATCAGAATAAAAAAGGCTCACGCTAATACACAAGCACCCGTGTCTCGCCAAAGCTGACAAATAAACAGACAGAAAAGCCGCACTGCACGTGTGAACAGGGGAATGAGCGAGCGAGCGGGGATAGGGCGCCTCCTGCGCTTAAAAGCTTATAACACCTAGTACTCGCAGGCGGTCTCCCATCCAAGTACTAACCAGGCCCGTCCCTGCTTAGCTTCCGCAATCAAACGAGATCAGGCGTGCTCAAGGGGGTGTGGCCATAAGGGACAGCAGGGCTCACTGGCACCCTTCTATTAGAGAGGACAGCTCCGTCACCTCTTTTACGACGCTGCTTTTTTTCCCTTGCGTTTTTCTCTTCTTCCCACGTTCTCTCTCTTCACTGCCTTCGTCCCCGCTCTATTTCACTTCAGCCTTTCACTTGTAGCGGCAATGGTTGTTAATAAGACAGAATTAAGTGTTGCTGTGCTTTTTCAAATGAGGCCCCATCTCTCTGTTCATCTCTGTGGTGCAGCCACAGAGAAACTATTCATGCAGGCTGATTTAAAGATGTTTTCTTTTGATAAGGGACAGCTCCCAAATGGGGATGCACTTAGCTAAGCCTAGCTATCATGATCAATGGTCATCCATTGGCGCCTATCTTTCTAGGGTGTGCCAGATGGACATCTGGACTGCATTCCTAAGTGTCAGGAGTAAGTGACTCACATCTCACCTTCAACAACCAATCAGGGACTGGTAGGGCCGAGTAACCTACGTGGGACTCTGATGCCCATGGAACTTTCAGCCAATGAACGAGCTGAAGTTCCTCCAGGTAAAAACAGGCAACACAGAGGGCCTGAGAGACTATTTCCTGGACTTTTCTAAAGGGAATTCAAAGGAGAATTCCAGGGCAGGACGGCCCAGGAGCCAAAGGCTCCCAAGGGCAGGACATTCTCGCAGCGCGCCTCCTGACCATCCTAAGAGTCAGCCTGGACAACCACGGAACGACCAGTGTGTCCGAGTGCCAGAACTTTCCTTTGTTCTAAGAGTCTAGAGCGGAGGTTGCCAGAGAGTAACCAGAGGATCCACCTGAGGTAAGCACCAGCAGCAAGCCTTGTGAACAGGTCGGAACTGTGGACAGCTGAATCACTATTCAGAACTAGCGCTTCATCAGGAATGAACCGGTCCTCTTCCTGACTTGCTGGGACCCACAGTCATCTTTTCTCCTGTGCACAAACTTTGCTAGTTAAAGCCAACACTAACTAGCCGGTCAGTGAGCATCTGCAGCACAGCACAGCCTGGCACGGAGCCAAAGAGCCCGCAGGAGATCTGAATCCCCAGAGATTGGATGAGTATTCAACTTCAATGCATTACAGCTCAAGAATTCAATTGTTATCCCAACCAGTTGATATCAATTTTATTCCTAAGAGTTATGTACTTGTTTTGAGTATCTAATGTAGAAGTTGTAACCAAGTTCAATTACGAAACGGTCTAAATGAATGATATACTGAACTTATGTCCTCTTGATATATGTAACTCTTTGTAACTGAATGAATATATATCTTTTGTATTCTGAAAACCGTCACGATAAGATCTGTTAGGTTTACATGCATATTTTATGTATTAATAAATGTATCCTCGTGTATTAGTACCTGTGTGTGTGTGTGTGTGTGTGTGTGTGTGTGTTGTTTGAGTTATATCGCATGGTTGGATTCTAAGGCCATTAAAAGAATCCATTTCGTGATTTACGGCTACAATTAATAATTGTCCCCTTAAATGCCCAAATTCTACATTAGTATAGTGGCAAGTATCCCCGCCTGTCACGCGGGAGATTGGGGTTTGATTCCCCACCGGGGAGTAGCTTTTCTTTTACCTCCTTAGAGAAAGGACTGCCTTTCACTTCTCTGTTTTCTTTCACAGCGTCGTGCACCTTTTCATTGCTCTCGCTTTCAGAGCCTCCGCACGGCACACGACTCGACATCAGAAAGCACATTGAAGTGAAAGCAGGAAGCGCTGCGACATGCACTGTGCAGATCCTGCCACACTAAGAGGTGAGTGGGTCTGTTCGATGCACAAAGAACGCTTTGATAAGCGTCAAAGGCAAGTCATTCCGAGTTGGTCGTTTGTGTTTTCTGTTCAGACGCGAAATGCTGAAATGATCTCTCGGCTCCTCGGTTGTCATTTCTGCTCCGTAAAGAAATCACAGCACGCGTCGGCTTCCAGCACGGTGGGTCGGGACACGATGCCGGGGGTCGGAGAGAGCGATGTCTTCCTCGTTAGTATAGTGGTGATTATCCCCACCTGTCACGCGGGAGACTGGGGTACATCAGGACGCGCATTGGAGTGAAAGCAGGATGCGCTGCGACATGCACTGTGCAGATCCCGCCACACTAAGAGGTGAGTGGGTCTGTGCGATCACAGCGCTAGGCGAATCCCCAATCCCCTTTTGTGCGTGGCGACAAAAGAAGCCGGTCTGTTTCCGCCCAGTTTCGAACCAGGGACTTTTCGCGTGGGAGGCAAACGTGATAACCACTACACTACGGAAACGGTAGCAAACCCTTCCCAGCGGCCCAGTGCTGAGCTTCGCCAATGCGATTCAGCTGCTTCCAGTGCCTTTATTGGAGTGCGCTGATGGACCGTGCTCTCTCTCCAGAGACCAGCACGCCTGTCATGGACGGAGCAGGAAAAGCGGCGCCACATTCTACAGCCCTCTCCACGCAATCGACGAAATCGGGCTACTGAAGTGGAGAAAATCGCCTCTCCAGAAAGTGCAAATATCATCTTGGAGAGTATAAATCCTATTGCCGAAGGTCAGCCCTGTCTACCAGAGTAACCCTCCCACCTCCTGCAGCGATGATCAGCTCGTCTCACACGCGAGAAGTCTTCGGTTGGAAACAAGCGCCCCCTCTTCTCGCGCGTTTTGCACGTTCGAGTGGTTTTAATGCGGCTCCTTCGTACACGGTGCTGATCTTTTGGAAAGCAGGAGGCAAAACTGACACGTTCCCATACCGGGAGTCAAACCCGGGCCGCCTGGGTGAAAACCAGGAATCCTAACCGCTAGACCATATGGGAGCACACAACCCCGCTGTTCCGGGCATCATGCAAGCAAACTACATAAATATGAGAAAACACGCAAGAGAGTTGTCACTCAGAGTGTCGAAGGGTCGATGTATACTGGGGCTCAGTTGAAATGCAACGTCAGGACTTTTCCGAATTAGGTCACACGAAGAGAGCACAGCCTTTTCCGCCCTACCATGTGTGTATCGGTAACTCGCCGTGATCGTATAGTGGTCAGTACTTTGCGTTGTGGCCGCAACAACCCCGGTTCGAATCCGGGTCACGGCAGAATAGGGGCGTCTGCTTTTACTACTTGCGCGAATGAAGGCAAAAGAAAGCCAATCGATGTGAACGAACGGCGCTTTACAGAGGAGTACTGCCTGACTGGATCGTTGATGAACGACAGAGGCCACTCCGACCTCTTCTCGGTTTTCTTCAACGACTTACTAAGGATCTTCTTCACATTCGCCCATGCAGGGGAAGCCAGTTACACCAAAGCAAACGCAGGAAAGTGCATTTCAAGCAGAGACCAGGAGGGACTTGTTTACACCGAGAGTGGTCGGAGAATGGAACAATGCGCCCAGCCCTGTTGCTGGAGCCGATTCTTGATGAGATCTTGGGCTCACTGGATGCTAATCTTTCTGTTGTTCTTGCAGGTCCTGCGCTGCTTTTGAGCCGACAGAGCTCGTCCTGGTCTGTCGGCACAGCCCAATTGCAAATGATCGGCTCCGCGTACAGAAGGAACGTGCGTTTGGTACAAGAGTGCATGAAGGCACCGGAAATACATTGGGAACAAATGACCGGTCGCTCAAGACCTCTGTGAAGTACAGGAGCGTGCAACAAGAGGCTGTTTTCGCCCGGTCTCGAACCGGGGACCTTTCGCGTGTTAGGCGAACGTGATAGCCGCTACACTACGGAAACCTGCAGGGACCGCTGCTGGTGTCTCGCTTGCGTTTCGGGCTGAGAATGGGAAGCGTCACTTTAGGCAGGGGGCGCTGGAGAGAGGAACAAAGGGCGCGATGAAACAAAATGCCGAAACCCGGGATCGAACCAGGGACCTTTAGATCTTCAGTCTAACGCTCTCCCAACTGAGCTATTTCGGCAGTGCACAGAGCCCACAGCCACCTGCTCCAGTGGCATGAGCGCACCAAGAGGAGCGGGAGAGTGTTGCAGGAACGTCACTCAGAAGGAAAGCCACCCAGCTGCGCCCTCTGAGCTCTGTCCAGCGCATCTTCCTCGCATGGACTCCTGCCTGCGACGGCACGAAACAATTAGCAAGAACAGAACAGCACCCCATGGGTGTCTCATGACCACACCTTAGGTTGTGACACGTGCAGGTGTGAGGGGTTGCCGGGCTACTCTGGAGCAGAGCTTGGGCGGAGGGGGGGCGGGAAAGCAGACAAAGAGGTGACACCTCAAGGTCTGCACGATCACAGCTCTCCGCCGCCCCAGGCTTCCGCTCGATAAGCTACTGTACACACCCGCCCCTCCTCACACAGACCGTGGAAAAGCCCCCGAGTGGGAGGGCTCTCTCTTCCTCCCAGGAGCTCTTGGACACGACGCACAGACAGAGCGCGGGGAGCTGCCGCCTGCAAACACGGCTCCAGGCAGGACTCCACTCCGCAGGAGCCGCAGAGCAGAGGAGATGGGGGCAGCTTAGTTCCTGTGCAGAGACCTGAGCTGTTGTTGCTGCGGACGCTGTCTTTTCTGTTCTCGGGGTAGGAGTGAATGTTGAGTTGCCCTTAGAAATGAAGCAGAGCACTTCAACGGCACGGGTGTGTGTGTGTGCGTGCGCCCTGGTGATTCTGGGAGACAGATCGAACCTGGGCTAAAAGAGAGGGGGCTTAGCCCTCTTCCATTTGCTAGTTCAGAGTTGTACAACCCATTTGTATCTGCTAGGCGGCGCAGTCGTCGTGCACAAAGAACGCTTTGAAAAGCGTCAAAAGCAAGTCATTCTGAGTTGGTCGTTTGTGTTTTCCGTTCAGACGCGAAATGCTGAAATGATCTCTCGGCTCCTCGGTTGTCATTTCTGCTCCGTAAAGAAATCACAGCACGCGTCGCCTTCCAGCACGCTGGGTCGGGACACGATGCCGGGGATCGAAGGGTGTGATGTCTTCCTCGTTAGTATAGTGGCAAGTATCCCCGCCTGTCACGCGGGAGACCGGGGTTCGATTCCCCGACGGGGAGTAGAAAGCTTTTCTTTTACCTCCTTAGAGAAAGGACTGCCTTTCACTTCTCTGTTTTCTTTCACAGCGTCGTGCACCTTTTCATTGCTCTCGCTTTCAGAGCCTCCGCACGGCACACGACTCGACATCAGAAAGCACATTGAAGTGAAAGCAGGAAGCGCTGCGACATGCACTGTGCAGATCCAGCCACACTAAGAGGTGAGTGGGTCTGTTCGATGCACAAAGAACGCTTTGATAAGCGTCAAAGGCAAGTCATTCCGAGTTGGTCGTTTGTGTTTTCTGTTCAGACGCGAAATGCTGAAATGATCTCTCGGCTCCTCGGTTGTCATTTCTGCTCCGTAAAGAAATCACAGCACGCGTCGGCTTCCAGCACGGTGGGTCGGGACACGATGCCGGGGGTCGGAGAGAGCGATGTCTTCCTCGTTAGTATAGTGGTGATTATCCCCACCTGTCACGCGGGAGACTGGGGTACATCAGGACGCGCACTGGAGTGAAAGCAGGATGCGCTGCGACATGCACTGTGCAGATCCCGCCACACTTAGAGGTGAGTGGGTCTGTGCGATCACAGCGCTAGGCGAATCCCCAATCCCCTTTTGTGCGTGGCGACAAAAGAAGCCGGTCTGTTTCCGCCCAGTTTCGAACCAGGGACTTTTCGCGTGTGAGGCAAACGTGATAACCACTACACTACGGAAACGGTAGCAAACCCTTCCCAGCGGCCCAGTGCTGAGCTTCGCCAATGCGATTCAGCTGCTTCCAGTGCCTTTATTGGAGTGCGCTGATGGACCGTGCTCTCTCTCCAGAGACCAGCACGCCTGTCATGGACGGAGCAGGAAAAGCGGCGCCACATTCTACAGCCCTCTCCACGCAATCGACGAAATCGGGCTACTGAAGTGGAGAAAATCGCCTCTCCAGAAAGTGCAAATATCATCTTGGAGAGTATAAATCCTATTGCCGAAGGTCAGCCCTGTCTACCAGAGTAACCCTCCCACCTCCTGCAGCGATGATCAGCTCGTCTCACACGCGAGAAGTCTTCGGTTGGAAACAAGCGCCCCCTCTTCTCGCGCGTTTTGCACGTTCGAGTGGTTTTAATGCGGCTCCTTCGTACACGGTGCTGATCTTTTGGAAAGCAGGAGGCAAAACTGACACGTTCCCATACCAGGAGTCAAACCCGGGCCGCCTGGGTGAAAACCAGGAATCCTAACCGCTAGACCATATGGGAGCACACAACCCCGCTGTTCCGGGCATCATGCAAGCAAACTACATAAATATGAGAAAACACGCAAGAGAGTTGTCACTCAGAGTGTCGAAGGGTCGATGTATACTGGGGCTCAGTTGAAATGCAACGTCAGGACTTTTCCGAATTAGGTCACACGAAGAGAGCACAGCCTTTTCCGCCCTACCATGTGTGTATCGGTAACTCGCCGTGATCGTATAGTGGTCAGTACTTTGCGTTGTGGCCGCAACAACCCCCGTTCAAATCCGGGTCACGGCAGAATAGGGGCGTCTGCTTTTACTACTTGCGCGAATGAAGGCAAAAAAAAGCCAATCGATGTGAACGAACGGCGCTTTACAGAGGAGTACTGCCTGACTGGATCGTTGATGAATGACAGAGGCCACTCCGACCTCTTCTCGGTTTTCTTCAACGACTTACTAAGGATCTTCTTCACATTCGCCCATGCAGGGGAAGCCAGTTACACCAAAGCAAACGCAGGAAAGTGCATTTCAAGCAGAGACCAGGAGGGACTTGTTTACACCGAGAGTGGTCGGAGAATGGAACAATGCGCCCAGCCCTGTTGCTGGAGCCGATTCTTGATGAGATCTTGGGCTCACTGGATGCTAATCTTTCTGTTGTTCTTGCAGGTCCTGCGCTGCTTTTGAGCCGACAGAGCTCGTCCTGGTCTGTCGGCACAGCCCAATTGCAAATGATCAGCTCTGCGTACAGAAGGAACGTGCGTTTGGTACAAGAGTGCATGAAGGCACCGGAAATACATTGGGAACAAATGACCGGTCGCTCAAGACCTCTGTGAAGTACAGGAGCGTGCAACAAGAGGCTGTTTCCGCCCGGTCTCGAACCGGGGACCTTTCGCGTGTTAGGCGAACGTGATAGCCGCTACACTACGGAAACCTGCAGGGACCGCTGCTGGTGTCTCGCTTGCGTTTCGGGCTGAGAAAGGGAAGCGTCACTTTAGGCAGGGGGCGCTGGAGAGAGGAACAAAGGGCGCGATGAAACAAAATGCCGAAACCCGGGATCGAACCAGGGACCTTTAGATCTTCAGTCTAACGCTCTCCCAACTGAGCTATTTCGGCAGTGCACAGAGCCAACAGCCACCTGCTCCAGCCTTCCTGTATTGCGGCATGAGCGCACCAAGAGGAGCTGGAGAGTGTTGCAGGAACGTCACTCAGAAGGAAAGCCACCCAGCTGCGCCCTCTGAGCTCTGTCCAGAGCATCTTCCTCGCATGGACTCCTGCCTGCGACGGGCAGGAAACAATTAGCAAGAACAGAACAGCACCCCATGGGTGTCTCATGACCACACCTTAGGTTGTGACACGTGCAGGTGTGAGGGGTTGCCGGGCTACTCTGGAGCAGAGCTTGGGCGGAGGGGGGGCGGGAAAGCAGACAAAGAGGTGACACCTCAAGGTCTGCACGATCACAGCTCTCCGCCGCCCCAGGCTTCCGCTCGATAAGCTACTGGACACACCCGCCCCTCCTCACACAGACCGTGGAAAAGCCCCCGAGTGGGAGGGCTCTCTCTTCCTCCCAGGAGCTCTTGGACACGACGCACAGACAGAGCGCGGGGAGCCGCCGCCTGCAAACATGGCTCCAGGCAGGACTCCACTCCGCAGGAGCCGCAGAGCAGAGGAGATGGGGGCAGCTTAGTTCCTGTGCAGAGACCTGAGCTGTTGTTGCTGCGGACGCTGTCTTTTCTGTTCTCGGGGTAGGAGTGAATGTTGAGTTGCCCTTAGAAATGAAGCAGAGCACTTCAACGGCACGGGTGTGTGTGTGTGCGTGCGCCCTGGTGATTCTGGGAGACAGATCGAACCTGGGCTAAAAGAGAGGGGGCTTAGCCCTCTTCCATTTGCTAGTTCAGAGTTGTACAACCCATTTGTATCTGCTAGGCGGCGCAGTCGTCGTGCACAAAGAACGCTTTGAAAAGCGTCAAAAGCAAGTCATTCCGAGTTGGTCGTTTGTGTTTTCCGTTCAGACGCGAAATGCTGAAATGATCTCTCGGCTCCTCGGTTGTCATTTCTGCTCCGTAAAGGAATCACAGCACGCGTCGCCTTCCAGCACGCTGGGTCGGGACACGATGCCGGGGATCGAAGGATGTGACGTCTTCCTCGTTAGTATAGTGGCAAGTATCCCCGCCTGTCACGCGGGAGACCGGGGTTCGATTCCCCGACGGGGAGTAGAAAGCTCTTCTTTTACCTCCTTAGAGAAAGGACTGCCTTTCACTTCTCTGTTTTCTTTCACAGCGTCGTGCACCTTTTCATTGCTCTCGCTTTCAGAGCCTCCGCACGGCACACGACTCGACATCAGAAAGCACATTGAAGTGAAAGCAGGAAGCGCTGCGACATGCACTGTGCAGATCCCGCCACACTAAGAGGTGAGTGGGTCTGTTCGATGCACAAAGAACGCTTTGATAAGCGTCAAAGGCAAGTCATTCCGAGTTGGTCGTTTGTGTTTTCTGTTCAGACGCGAAATGCTGAAATGATCTCTCGGCTCCTCGGTTGTCATTTCTGCTCCGTAAAGAAATCACAGCACGCGTCGGCTTCCAGCACGGTGGGTCGGGACACGATGCCGGGGGTCGGAGAGAGCGATGTCTTCCTCGTTAGTATAGTGGTGATTATCCCCACCTGTCACGCGGGAGACTGGGGTACATCAGGACGCGCATTGGAGTGAAAGCAGGATGCGCTGCGACATGCACTGTGCAGATCCCGCCACACTAAGAGGTGAGTGGGTCTGTGCGATCACAGCGCTAGGCGAATCCCCAATCCCCTTTTGTGCGTGGCGACAAAAGAAGCCGGTCTGTTTCCGCCCAGTTTCGAACCAGGGACTTTTCGCGTGTGAGGCAAACGTGATAACCACTACACTACGGAAACGGTAGCAAACCCTTCCCAGCGGCCCAGTGCTGAGCTTCGCCAATGCGATTCAGCTGCTTCCAGTGCCTTTATTGGAGTGCGCTGATGGACCGTGCTCTCTCTCCAGAGACCAGCACGCCTGTCATGGACGGAGCAGGAAAAGCGGCGCCACATTCTACAGCCCTCTCCACGCAATCGACGAAATCGGGCTACTGAAGTGGAGAAAATCGCCTCTCCAGAAAGTGCAAATATCATCTTGGAGAGTATAAATCCTATTGCCGAAGGTCAGCCCTGTCTACCAGAGTAACCCTCCCACCTCCTGCAGCGATGATCAGCTCGTCTCACACGCGAGAAGTCTTCGGTTGGAAACAAGCGCCCCCTCTTCTCGCGCGTTTTGCACGTTCGAGTGGTTTTAATGCGGCTCCTTCGTACACGGTGCTGATCTTTTGGAAAGCAGGAGGCAAAACTGACACGTTCACATACCGGGAGTCAAACCCGGGCCGCCTGGGTGAAAACCAGGAATCCTAACCACTAGACCATATGGGAGCACACACCCCCGCTGTTCCGGGCATCATGCAAGCAAACTACATAAATATGAGAAAACACGCAAGAGAGTTGTCACTCAGAGTGTCGAAGGGTCGATGTATACTGGGGCTCAGTTGAAATGCAACGTCAGGACTTTTCCGAATTAGGTCACACGAAGAGAGCACAGCCTTTTCCACCCTACCATGTGTGTATCGGTAACTCGCCGTGATCGTATAGTGGTCAGTACTTTGCGTTGTGGCCGCAACAACCCCGGTTCGAATCCGGGTCACGGCAGAATAGGGGCGTCTGCTTTTACTACTTGCGCGAATGAAGGCAAAAAAAAGCCAATCGATGTGAACGAACGGCGCTTTACAGAGGAGTACTGCCTGACTGGATCGTTGATGAACGACAGAGGCCACTCCGACCTCTTCTCGGTTTTCTTCAACGACTTACTAAGGATCTTCTTCACATTCGCCCATGCAGGGGAAGCCAGTTTCACCAAAGCAAACGCAGGAAAGTGCATTTCAAGCAGAGACCAGGAGGGACTTGTTTACACCGAGAGTGGTCGGAGAATGGAACAATGCGCCCAGCCCTGTTGCTGGAGCCGATTCTTGATGAGATCTTGGGCTCACTGGATGCTAATCTTTCTGTTGTTCTTGCAGGTCCTGCGCTGCTTTTGAGCCGACAGAGCTCGTCCTGGTCTGTCGGCACAGCCCAATTGCAAATGATCGGCTCCGCGTACAGAAGGAACGTGCGTTTGGTACAAGAGTGCATGAAGGCACCGGAAATACATTGGGAACAAATGACCGGTCGCTCAAGACCTCTGTGAAGTACAGGAGCGTGCAACAAGAGGCTGTTTCCGCCCGGTCTCGGACCGGGGACCTTTCGCGTGTTAGGCGAACGTGATAGCCGCTACACTACGGAAACCTGCAGGGACCGCTGCTGGTGTCTCGCTTGCGTTTCGGGCTGAGAATGGGAAGCGTCACTTTAGGCAGGGGGCGCTGGAAAGAGGAACAAAGGGCGCGATGAAACAAAATGCCGAAACCCGGGATCGAACCAGGGACCTTTAGATCTTCAGTCTAACGCTCTCCCAACTGAGCTATTTCGGCAGGGCACAGAGCCCACAGCCACCTGCTCCAGCCTTCCTGTATTGCGGCATGAGCGCACCAAGAGGAGCTGGAGAGTGTTGCAGGAACGTCACTCAGAAGGAAAGCCACCCAGCTGCGCCCTCTGAGCTCTGTCCAGAGCATCTTCCTCGCATGGACTCCTGCCTGCGACGGGCAGGAAACAATTAGCAATAACAGAACAGCACCCCATGGGTGTCTCATGACCACACCTTAGGTTGTGACACGTGCAGGTGTGAGGGGTTGCCGGGCTACTCTGGAGCAGAGCTTCGGCGGAGGGGGGGCGGGAAAGCAGACAAAGAGGTGACACCTCAAGGTCTGCACGATCACAGCTCTCCGCCGCCCCAGGCTTCCGCTCGATAAGCTACTGGACACACCCGCCCCTCCTCACACAGACCGTGGAAAAGCCCCCGAGTGGGAGGGCTCTCTCTTCCTCCCAGGAGCTCTTGGACACGACGCACAGACAGAGCGCAGGGAGCCGCCGCCTGCAAACATGGCTCCAGGCAGGACTCCACTCCGCAGGAGCCGCAGAGCAGAGGAGATGGGGGCAGCTTAGTTCCTGTGCAGAGACCTGAGCTGTTGTTGCTGCGGACGCTGTCTTTTCTGTTCTCGGGGTAGGAGTGAATGTTGAGTTGCCCTTAGAAATGAAGCAGAGCACTTCAACGGCACGGGTGTGTGTGTGTGCGTGCGCCCTGGTGATTCTGGGAGACAGATCGAACCTGGGCTAAAAGAGAGGGGGCTTAGCCCTCTTCCATTTGCTAGTTCAGAGTTGTACAACCCATTTGTATCTGCTAGGCGGCGCAGTCGTCGTGCACAAAGAACGCTTTGAAAAGCGTCAAAAGCAAGTCATTCCGAGTTGGTCGTTTGTGTTTTCCGTTCAGACGCGAAATGCTGAAATGATCTCTCGGCTCCTCGGTTGTCATTTCTGCTCCGTAAAGGAATCACAGCACGCGTCGCCTTCCAGCACGCTGGGTCGGGACACGATGCCGGGGATCGAAGGGTGTGATGTCTTCCTCGTTAGTATAGTGGCAAGTATCCCCGCCTGTCACGCGGGAGACCGGGGTTCGATTCCCCGATGGGGAGTAGAAAGCTTTTCTTTTACCTCCTTAGAGAAAGGACTGCCTTTCACTTCTCTGTTTTCTTTCACAGCGTCGTGCACCTTTTCATTGCTCTCGCTTTCAGAGCCTCCGCACGGCACACGACTCGACATCAGAAAACACATTGAAGTGAAAGCAGAAAGCGCTGCGACATGCACTGTGCAGATCCCGCCACACTAAGAGGTGAGTGGGTCTGTTCGATGCACAAAGAATGCTTTGATAAGCGTCAAAGGCAAGTCATTCCGAGTTGGTCGTTTGTGTTTTCTGTTCAGACGCGAAATGCTGAAATGATCTCTCGGCTCCTCGGTTGTCATTTCTGCTCCGTAAAGAAATCACAGCACGCGTCGGCTTCCAGCACGGTGGGTCGGGACACGATGCCGGGGGTCGGAGAGAGCGATGTCTTCCTCGTTAGTATAGTGGTGATTATCCCCACCTGTCACGCGGGAGACTGGGGTACATCAGGACGCGCATTGGAGTGAAAGCAGGATGCGCTGCGACATGCACTGTGCAGATCCCGCCACACTAAGAGGTGAGTGGGTCTGTGCGATCACAGCGCTAGGCGAATCCCCAATCCCCTTTTGTGCGTGGGGACAAAAGAAGCCGGTCTGTTTCCGTCCAGTTTCGAACCAGGGACTTTTCGCGTGGGAGGCAAACGTGATAACCACTACACTACGGAAACGGTAGCAAACCCTTCCCAGCGGCCCAGTGCTGAGCTTCGCCAATGCGATTCAGCTGCTTCCAGTGCCTTTATTGGAGTGCGCTGATGGACCGTGCTCTCTCTCCAGAGACCAGCACGCCTGTCATGGACGGAGCAGGAAAAGCGGCGCCACATTCTACAGCCCTCTCCACGCAATCGACGAAATCGGGCTACTGAAGTGGAGAAAATCGCCTCTCCAGAAAGTGCAAATATCATCTTGGAGAGTATAAATCCTATTGCCGAAGGTCAGCCCTGTCTACCAGAGTAACCCTCCCACCTCCTGCAGCGATGATCAGCTCGTCTCACACGCGAGAAGTCTTCGGTTGGAAACAAGCGCCCCCTCTTCTCGCGCGTTTTGCACGTTCGAGTGGTTTTAATGCGGCTCCTTCGTACACGGTGCTGATCTTTTGGAAAGCAGGAGGCAAAACTGACACGTTCCCATGCCGGGAGTCAAACCCGGGCCGCCTGGGTGAAAACCAGGAATCCTAACCGCTAGACCATATGGGAGCACACACCCCCGCTGTTCCGGGCATCATGCAAGCAAACTACATAAATATGAGAAAACACGCAAGAGAGTTGTCACTCAGAGTGTCGAAGGGTCGATGTATACTGGGGCTCAGTTGAAACGCAACGTCAGGACTTTTCCGAATTAGGTCACACGAAGAGAGCACAGCCTTTTCCGCCCTACCATGTGTGTATCGGTAACTCGCCGTGATCGTATAGTGGTCAGTACTTTGCGTTGTGGCCGCAACAACCCCGGTTCGAATCCGGGTCACGGCAGAATAGGGGCGTCTGCTTTTACTACTTGCGCGAATGAAGGCAAAAAAAAGCCAATGGATGTGAACGAACGGCGCTTTACAGAGGAGTACTGCCTGACTGGATCGTTGATGAACGACAGAGGCCACTCCGACCTCTTCTCGGTTTTCTTCAACGACTTACTAAGGATCTTCTTCACATTCGCCCATGCAGGGGAAGCCAGTTACACCAAAGCAAACGCAGGAAAGTGCATTTCAAGCAGAGACCAGGAGGGACTTGTTTACACCGAGAGTGGTCGGAGAATGGAACAATGCGCCCAGCCCTGTTGCTGGAGCCGATTCTTGATGAGATCTTGGGCTCACTGGATGCTAATCTTTCTGTTGTTCTTGCAGGTCCTGCGCTGCTTTTGAGCCGACAGAGCTCGTCCTGGTCTGTCGGCACAGCCCAATTGCAAATGATCGGCTCCGCGTACAGAAGGAACGTGCGTTTGGTACAAGAGTGCATGAAGGCACCGGAAATACATTGGGAACAAATGACCGGTCGCTCAAGACCTCTGTGAAGTACAGGAGCGTGCAACAAGAGGCTGTTTCCGCCCGGTCTCGAACCGGGGACCTTTCGCGTGTTAGGCGAACGTGATAGCCGCTACACTACGGAAACCTGCAGGGACCGTTGCTGGTGTCTCGCTTGCGTTTCGGGCTGAGAAAGGGAAGCGTCACTTTAGGCAGGGGGCGCTGGAGAGAGGAACAAAGGGCGCGATGAAACAAAACGCCGAAACCCGAGATCGAACCAGGGACCTTTAGATCTTCAGTCTAACGCTCTCCCAACTGAGCTATTTCGGCAGTGCACAGAGCCCACAGCCACCTGCTCCAGCCTTCCTGTATTGCGGCATGAGCGCACCAAGAGGAGCTGGAGAGTGTTGCAGGAACGTCACTCAGAAGGAAAGCCACCCAGCTGCGCCCTCTGAGCTCTGTCCAGAGCATCTTCCTCGCATGGACTCCTGCCTGCGACGGGCAGGAAACAATTAGCAAGAACAGAACAGCACCCCATGGGTGTCTCATGACCACACCTTAGGTTGTGACACGTGCAGGTGTGAGGGGTTGCCGGGCTACTCTGGAGCAGAGCTTGGGCGGAGGGGGGGCGGGAAAGCAGACAAAGAGGTGACACCTCAAGGTCTGCACGATCACAGCTCTCCGCCGCCCCAGGCTTCCGCTCGATAAGCTACTGGACACACCCGCCCCTCCTCACACAGACCGTGGAAAAGCCCCCGAGTGGGAGGGCTCTCTCTTCCTCCCAGGAGCTCTTGGACACGACGCACAGACAGAGCGCGGGGAGCCGCCGCCTGCAAACATGGCTCCAGGCAGGACTCCACTCCGCAGGAGCCGCAGAGCAGAGGAGATGGGGGCAGCTTAGTTCCTGTGCAGAGACCTGAGCTGTTGTTGCTGCGGACGCTGTCTTTTCTATTCTCGGGGTAGGAGTGAATGTTGAGTTGCCCTTAGAAATGAAGCAGAGCACTTCAACGGCACGGGTGTGTGTGTGTGCGTGCGCCCTGGTGATTCTGGGAGACAGATCGAACCTGGGCTAAAAGAGAGGGGGCTTAGCCCTCTTCCATTTGCTAGTTCAGAGTTGTACAACCCATTTGTATCTGCTAGGCGGCGCAGTCGTCGTGCACAAAGAACGCTTTGAAAAGCGTCAAAAGCAAGTCATTCCGAGTTGGTCGTTTGTGTTTTCCGTTCAGACGCGAAATGCTGAAATGATCTCTCGGCTCCTCGGTTGTCATTTCTGCTCCGTAAAGGAATCACAGCACGCGTCGCCTTCCAGCACGCTGGGTCGGGACACGATGCCGGGGATCGAAGGATGTGACGTCTTCCTCGTTAGTATAGTGGCAAGTATCCCCGCCTGTCACGCGGGAGACCGGGGTTCGATTCCCCGACGGGGAGTAGAAAGCTCTTCTTTTACCTCCTTAGAGAAAGGACTGCCTTTCACTTCTCTGTTTTCTTTCACAGCGTCGTGCACCTTTTCATTGCTCTCGCTTTCAGAGCCTCCGCACGGCACACGACTCGACATCAGAAAGCACATTGAAGTGAAAGCAGGAAGCGCTGCGACATGCACTGTGCAGATCCCGCCACACTAAGAGGTGAGTGGGTCTGTTCGATGCACAAAGAACGCTTTGATAAGCGTCAAAGGCAAGTCATTCCGAGTTGGTCGTTTGTGTTTTCTGTTCAGACGCGAAATGCTGAAATGATCTCTCGGCTCCTCGGTTGTCATTTCTGCTCCGTAAAGAAATCACAGCACGCGTCGGCTTCCAGCACGGTGGGTCGGGACACGATGCCGGGGGTCGGAGAGAGCGATGTCTTCCTCGTTAGTATAGTGGTGATTATCCCCACCTGTCACGCGGGAGACTGGGGTACATCAGGACGCGCATTGGAGTGAAAGCAGGATGCGCTGCGACATGCACTGTGCAGATCCCGCCACACTAAGAGGTGAGTGGGTCTGTGCGATCACAGCGCTAGGCGAATCCCCAATCCCCTTTTGTGCGTGGCGACAAAGGAAGCCGGTCTGTTTCCGCCCAGTTTCGAACCAGGGACTTTTCGCGTGGGAGGCAAACGTGATAACCACTACACTACGGAAACGGTAGCAAACCCTTCCCAGCGGCCCAGTGCTGAGCTTCGCCAATGCGATTCAGCTGCTTCCAGTGCCTTTATTGGAGTGCGCTGATGGACCGTGCTCTCTCTCCAGAGACCAGCACGCCTGTCATGGACGGAGCAGGAAAAGCGGCGCCACATTCTACAGCCCTCTCCACGCAATCGACGAAATCGGGCTACTGAAGTGGAGAAAATCGCCTCTCCAGAAAGTGCAAATATCATCTTGGAGAGTATAAATCCTATTGCCGAAGGTCAGCCCTGTCTACCAGAGTAACCCTCCCACCTCCTGCAGCGATGATCAGCTCGTCTCACACGCGAGAAGTCTTCGGTTGGAAACAAGCGCCCCCTCTTCTCGCGCGTTTTGCACGTTCGAGTGGTTTTAATGCGGCTCCTTCGTACACGGTGCTGATCTTTTGGAAAGCAGGAGGCAAAACTGACACGTTCACATACCGGGAGTCAAACCCGGGCCGCCTGGGTGAAAACCAGGAATCCTAACCACTAGACCATATGGGAGCACACAACCCCGCTGTTCCGGGCATCATGCAAGCAAACTACATAAATATGAGAAAACACGCAAGAGAGTTGTCACTCAGAGTGTCGAAGGGTCGATGTATACTGGGGCTCAGTTGAAATGCAACGTCAGGACTTTTCCGAATTAGGTCACACGAAGAGAGCACAGCCTTTTCCACCCTACCATGTGTGTATCGGTAACTCGCCGTGATCGTATAGTGGTCAGTACTTTGCGTTGTGGCCGCAACAACCCCGGTTCGAATCCGGGTCACGGCAGAATAGGGGCGTCTGCTTTTACTACTTGCGCGAATGAAGGCAAAAAAAAGCCAATCGATGTGAACGAACGGCGCTTTACAGAGGAGTACTGCCTGACTGGATCGTTGATGAACGACAGAGGCCACTCCGACCTCTTCTCGGTTTTCTTCAACGACTTACTAAGGATCTTCTTCACATTCGCCCATGCAGGGGAAGCCAGTTTCACCAAAGCAAACGCAGGAAAGTGCATTTCAAGCAGAGACCAGGAGGGACTTGTTTACACCGAGAGTGGTCGGAGAATGGAACAATGCGCCCAGCCCTGTTGCTGGAGCCGATTCTTGATGAGATCTTGGGCTCACTGGATGCTAATCTTTCTGTTGTTCTTGCAGGTCCTGCGCTGCTTTTGAGCCGACAGAGCTCGTCCTGGTCTGTCGGCACAGCCCAATTGCAAATGATCGGCTCCGCGTACAGAAGGAACGTGCGTTTGGTACAAGAGTGCATGAAGGCACCGGAAATACATTGGGAACAAATGACCGGTCGCTCAAGACCTCTGTGAAGTACAGGAGCGTGCAACAAGAGGCTGTTTCCGCCCGGTCTCGGACCGGGGACCTTTCGCGTGTTAGGCGAACGTGATAGCCGCTACACTACGGAAACCTGCAGGGACCGCTGCTGGTGTCTCGCTTGCGTTTCGGGCTGAGAATGGGAAGCGTCACTTTAGGCAGGGGGCGCTGGAAAGAGGAACAAAGGGCGCGATGAAACAAAATGCCGAAACCCGGGATCGAACCAGGGACCTTTAGATCTTCAGTTTAACGCTCTCCCAACTGAGCTATTTCGGCAGTGCACAGAGCCCACAGCCACCTGCTCCAGCCTTCCTGTGTTGCGGCATGAGCGCACCAAGAGGAGCGGGAGAGTGTTGCAGGAACGTCACTCAGAAGGAAAGCCACCCAGCTGCGCCCTCTGAGCTCTGTCCAGCGCATCTTCCTCGCATGGACTCCTGCCTGCGACGGGCAGGAAACAATTAGCAAGAACAGAACAGCACCCCATGGGTGTCTCATGACCACACCTTAGGTTGTGACACGTGCAGGTGTGAGGGGTTGCCGGGCTACTCTGGAGCAGAGCTTGGGCGGAGGGGGGGCGGGAAAGCAGACAAAGAGGTGACACCTCAAGGTCTGCACGATCACAGCTCTCCGCCGCCCCAGGCTTCCGCTCGATAAGCTACTGGACACACCCGCCCCTCCTCACACAGACCGTGGAAAAGCCCCCGAGTGGGAGGGCTCTCTCTTCCTCCCAGGAGCTCTTGGACACGACGCACAGACAGAGCGCGGGGAGCCGCCGCCTGCAAACACGGCTCCAGGCAGGACTCCACTCCACAGGAGCCGCAGAGCAGAGGAGATGGGGGCAGCTTAGTTCCTGTGCAGAGACCTGAGCTGTTGTTGCTGCGGACGCTGTCTTTTCTGTTCTCGGGGTAGGAGTGAATGTTGAGTTGCCCTTAGAAATGAAGCAGAGCACTTCAACGGCACGGGTGTGTGTGTGTGCGTGCGCCCTGGTGATTCTGGGAGACAGATCGAACCTGGGCTAAAAGAGAGGGGGCTTAGCCCTCTTCCATTTGCTAGTTCAGAGTTGTACAACCCATTTGTATCTGCTAGGCGGCGCAGTCGTCGTGCACAAAGAACGCTTTGAAAAGCGTCAAAAGCAAGTCATTCCGAGTTGGTCGTTTGTGTTTTCCGTTCAGACGCGAAATGCTGAAATGATCTCTCGGCTCCTCGGTTGTCATTTCTGCTCCGTAAAGGAATCACAGCACGCGTCGCCTTCCAGCACGCTGGGTCGGGACACGATGCCGGGGATCGAAGGGTGTGATGTCTTCCTCGTTAGTATAGTGGCAAGTATCCCCGCCTGTCACGCGGGAGACCGGGGTTCGATTCCCCGACGGGGAGTAGAAAGCTTTACTTTTACCTCCTTAGAGAAAGGACTGCCTTTCACTTCTCTGTTTTCTTTCACAGCGTCGTGCACCTTTTCATTGCTCTCGCTTTCAGAGCCTCCGCACGGCACACGACTCGACATCAGAAAGCACATTGAAGTGAAAGCAGGAAGCGCTGCGACATGCACTGTGCAGATCCCGCCACACTAAGAGGTGAGTGGGTCTGTTCGATGCACAAAGAACGCTTTGATAAGCGTCAAAGGCAAGTCATTCCGAGTTGGTCGTTTGAGTTTTCTGTTCAGACGCGAAATGCTGAAATGATCTCTCGGCTCCTCGGTTGTCATTTCTGCTCCGTAAAGAAATCACAGCACGCGTCGGCTTCCAGCACGGTGGGTCGGGACACGATACCGGGGGTCGAAGGGTGTGATGTCTTCCTCGTTAGTATAGTGGCAAGTATCCCCGCCTGTCACGCAGGAGACCGGGGTTTGATTCCCCGACGGGGAGTAAAAAGCTTTTCTTTTACCTCCTTAGAGAAAGGACTGCCTTTCACTTCTCTGTTTTCTTTCACAGCGTCGTGCACCTTTTCATTGCTCTCGCTTTCAGAGCCTCCGCACGGCACACGACTCGACATCAGAAAGCACATTGAAGTGAAAGCAGGAAGCGCTGCGACATGCACTGTGCAGATCCCGCCACACTAAGAGGTGAGTGGGTCTGTTCGATGCACAAAGAACGCTTTGATAAGCGTCAAAGGCAAGTCATTCCGAGTTGGTCGTTTGTGTTTTCTGTTCAGACGCGAAATGCTGAAATGATCTCTCGGCTCCTCGGTTGTCATTTCTGCTCCGTAAAGAAATCACAGCACGCGTCGGCTTCCAGCACGGTGGGTCGGGACACGATGCCGGGGGTCGGAGAGAGCGATGTCTTCCTCGTTAGTATAGTGGTGATTATCCCCACCTGTCACGCGGGAGACTGGGGTACATCAGGACGCGCATTGGAGTGAAAGCAGGATGCGCTGCGACATGCACTGTGCAGATCCCGCCACACTTAGAGGTGAGTGGGTCTGTGCGATCACAGCGCTAGGCGAATCCCCAATCCCCTTTTGTGCGTGGCGACAAAAGAAGCCGGTCTGTTTCCGCCCAGTTTCGAACCAGGGACTTTTCGCGTGTGAGGCAAACGTGATAACCACTACACTACGGAAACGGTAGCAAACCCTTCCCAGCGGCCCAGTGCTGAGCTTCGCCAATGCGATTCAGCTGCTTCCAGTGCCTTTATTGGAGTGCGCTGATGGACCGTGCTCTCTCTCCAGAGACCAGCACGCCTGTCATGGACGGAGCAGGAAAAGCGGCGCCACATTCTACAGCCCTCTCCACGCAATCGACGAAATCGGGCTACTGAAGTGGAGAAAATCGCCTCTCCAGAAAGTGCAAATATCATCTTGGAGAGTATAAATCCTATTGCCGAAGGTCAGCCCTGTCTACCAGAGTAACCCTCCCACCTCCTGCAGCGATGATCAGCTCGTCTCTCACGCGAGAAGTCTTCGGTTGGAAACAAGCGCCCCCTCTTCTCGCGCGTTTTGCACGTTCGAGTGGTTTTAATGCGGCTCCTTCGTACACGGTGCTGATCTTTTGGAAAGCAGGAGGCAAAACTGACACGTTCCCATACCGGGAGTCAAACCCGGGCCGCCTGGGTGAAAACCAGGAATCCTAACCACTAGACCATATGGGAGCACACAACCCCGCTGTTCCGGGCATCATGCAAGCAAACTACATAAATATGAGAAAACACGCAAGAGAGTTGTCACTCAGAGTGTCGAAGGGTCGATGTATACTGGGGCTCAGTTGAAATGCAACGTCAGGACTTTTCCGAATTAGGTCACACGAAGAGAGCACAGCCTTTTCCGCCCTACCATGGGTGTATCGGTAACTCGCCGTGATCGTATAGTGGTCAGTACTTTGCGTTGTGGCCGCAACAACCCCGGTTCGAATCCGGGTCACGGCAGAATAGGGGCGTCTGCTTTTACTACTTGCGCGAATGAAGGCAAAAAAAAGCCAATCGATGTGAACGAACGGCGCTTTACAGAGGAGTACTGCCTGACTGGATCGTTGATGAACGACAGAGGCCACTCCGACCTCTTCTCGGTTTTCTTCAATGACTTACTAAGGATCTTCTTCACATTCGCCCATGCAGGGGAAGCCAGTTACACCAAAGCAAACGCAGGAAAGTGCATTTCAAGCAGAGACCAGGAGGGACTTGTTTACACCGAGAGTGGTCGGAGAATGGAACAATGCGCCCAGCCCTGTTGCTGGAGCCGATTCTTGATGAGATCTTGGGCTCACTGGATGCTAATCTTTCTGTTGTTCTTGCAGGTCCTGCGCTGCTTTTGAGCCGACAGAGCTCGTCCTGGTCTGTCGGCACAGCCCAATTGCAAATGATCGGCTCCGCGTACAGAAGGAACGTGCGTTTGGTACAAGAGTGCATGAAGGCACCGGAAATACATTGGGAACAAATGACCGGTCGCTCAAGACCTCTGTGAAGTACAGGAGCGTGCAACAAGAGGCTGTTTCCGCCCGGTCTCGAACCGGGGACCTTTCGCGTGTTAAGCGAACGTGATAGCCGCTACACTACGGAAACAGTGGGAAAAGGGGTCCCCCGGCAGTTAGTATTCAACTTCACAGCATTAGTGCTCGAGAATTCAATTGTTATCCCAACCAGTTGATATCAATTTAATTCCAAAGGTTATGTACTTGTTTTGAGTATCTAATGTAGAAGTTGTAAACAAGTTCAATTACGATACGGTCTAAATGAATGATATACCGAACTTATGTCCTCTTGATATATGTAACTTTTTGTAACTGAATGAATTTATATCTTTTGTATTCTGATAACCCTTACGATAAGATCTGTTAGGTTTACATGCATATTCTATATAATAATAAATGCATCCTCGTGTATTAGTACCTGTGTGTGCGTTGTTTGAGTTATATCGCATGGTTAGATTCTAAGACCATTAAAATAATCAATTTTGTGATTTACTGCCACAATTAATAATTGTCCCAGTAAATGCCCAAACCCCTACAGAACTGGTGCTTTGTGAGAGCACACTACAACAGTGTGTGATCTCCTGTCCCAGCCTGAGGAGCAGACAGCGAGCCTGTCTCTCAATAATACTAATAATACAGTGTGTGATCTCCTATCCCAGCCTGGGAAACTGTGAGTCAGCCACTCAATAATTATAATACAGTGTGATCTACTGTCCCAGCTTGAGGAACACACAGTGAGCCTGTTTCTCAATAATAATAATACAGTGTGTGACCTCCTGTCCCAGCTTAGGGAACAGTGAACTAGACTCTCAATAATAATAATACAGTGTGATCTCCTGTCCCAGCCTGAGGAACAGTGAGCCTGTCTCTCAATAATAATAATACAGTGTGTGACCTCCTGTTCCAGTTTGGGGAACAGAGAACTAGACTCTCAATGATAATAATACAATGTGATCTACTGTCCCAGCCTGAGGAACAGTGAGTTTATCTGTCAATAATAATAATACAGTGTGATCTCCTGTCCCAGCCTGAGGAACAGTGAGCTAGTCTCTCAATAATAATAATAATACAGTGTGATCTCCTGTCCCAGCCTGAGGAACAGTGAGCCTGTCTCTCAATAATAATAATACAGTGTGTGATCTCCTGTCCCAGCCTGAGGAACAGACAGTGAACCTGTCTCTCAATAATGATAATAATACAGTGTGTGGCCTCCTGTCCCAGCCTGAGGAAGAGACAGTGAGCATGTCTCTCAACAATAATATTAATAAACTGTGTGATCTCCTGTCCCAGTCTGAGGAACAGACAGTGAGCCTGTCTCTCAATAATAATAATACAGAACGTGATCTCCTGTCCCATCATAAGGAATAGACAGTGAACCTGTCTCTCAGTAATAATACAGTGTGTGATCTTCTGTCCCAGTCTAGGGAATTGAAAGTGAGCCTGTCTCTCAGTAATAATAATATAGTGTGTGATCCACTGTCCCAGCCTGAGGAACAGACAGTCAGCCCGTCTCTCAATAATAATAATACAGTGTGTGATATCCTGTCCCAGCCTGAGGAACAGACAGGAGTGAGCCAGTCTCTGAGTAATAATAAAGCAGATTATGATCTGCTGTCCCAGCCTAAGGAACAATCAGGAAAGAGCAGGTCTCTCGATAATAATAATACAGTGTGTGATCTCCTGTCCCAGCCTGAGGAACAGACAGTGAGCCTGTCTCTCAATAATAATAATATAGTGTGTGACCTCCTGTCCCAGCCTGAGAAACAGACAGTGTGCCTATCTCACAATAATAATAATACAGTGTGTGACCTCCTGTCCCAGCCTGGGGAACTGTGTGCCAGACTCTCAATAATAATAATACAGTGTGATCTCATGTCCCAGCCTCAGGTACAGTGAGCCTGTCTCTCAATAATAATAATCCAGTGTGATACTTCCTGTCCCAGCCAGAGGAACAGACAGTGAGCCTGTCTCTCAATAATAATAATACAGTGTGTATTATTGTGTATTATTATTTCTCAGCCTGAAGAACAGTGAGCCTGTCTCTCAATAATAATAATACAGTGTGTCATCTCCTGTCCAAGCCTGAGGAACAGTGAGCTTGTCTCTCAATAATAATAATACAGTGTGATCTCCTGCCCCAGCCTGAAGAACAGTAAACCTGTCTCTCAATAACAATAATCCAGTGTGTGATCTCCAGTCCTGAGGAACAGACAGTGATCCTGTCTCTCAATAATAATAACCTAGTGTGGAATGTCCTGTCCCAGTCTGAGGAACAAACAATGAGCATGTCTCTCAATAATAATAGAATAGTGTGTGATCTCCAGTCCCAGCCAGAGGAACAGACATTGAGCCTGTCTCTCAATTATAATAATACAGTGTGTGACCTCCTATCCCAGCCTGAGGAACAGACAGTGAGCCTGTCTCTCAATAATAATAATACAGTGTGTGACCTCCTCTCCCAGCCTGGTGAACACTGAGCCAGACTCTCAGTCATAATAATACAGTGTGATCTACTGACTCAGCCTGAGGAACAGTGAGCTTGTCTCTCAATAATAATAATACAGTGTGATCTCCTGTCCATGCCTGGAATACAGACAGTAAACCTGTCTCTCAATAATAATAATCCAGTGTGTGACTTCCTGTCCCAGCCTGAGGATCAGACAGTGAGCCTGTCTCTCAATAATAATAATACAGTGTGTCATCTCCTGTTCCAGCCTGAGGAACAGACAGTGAGCCTGTCTCTCAATCATAATAATACAGTGTGTGACCTCCTGTCCCAGCCTGGGGAACAGTGAGCCAGACTCTCAGTCATAATAATACAGTGTGATCTACTGTCCCAGCCTGAGGAACAGTGAGCTTGTCTCTCAATAATAATAATACAGTATGGTCTCCTGTCCCAGCCTGAGGAACAGAAAGTGAGCCTGTCTCTCAATAATAATAATAATACAGTGTGTGACTTCCTGTCCCAGCCTCAGGAACAGCGAGCCTGTTTCTCAATAATAATAATACAGTGTGTCATCTCCTGTCCCAGCCTGAGGAACAGTGAGCTTGTCTCTTAATAATAATAATACAGTGTGATCTCCTGTCTTAGCCTGAGGAACAGACAGTGAACCTGTCTCTCAATAATAATAACCTTGTGTGGAATGTCCTGTCCCAGTCTTAGGAACAAACAGTGAGCATGTCTCTCAATAATAATAATATAGTGTGTGACCTCCTGTCCCAGCCTGAGAAACAGCGAGCCTGTCTCTCAATAATAATAATAGTGTGTCATCTCCTGTCCAAGCCTGAGGAACAGTGAGCCTGACTCTCAATAATAATAATACAGTGTGTGATCTCCTGTCTTAGCCTGAGGAACAGACAGTGAACCTGTCTCTCAATAATAATAACCTTGTGTGGAATGTCCTGTCCCAGTCTGAGGAGCAAACAGTGAGCATGTCTCTCAATAATAATAGAACAGAGTGTGATCTCCAGTCCCAGCAAGAGGAACAGACAGTGAGCCTATATCTCAATAATAATAATACAGTGCGTGATCACCTGTACTAGCCTGAGGAACAGACAGTGAACCTGTCTCTCAATAATAATAATACAGTGTGTGACCTCCTGTCCTAGCCTGAGGAAGAGACAGTGAACCTCTCTGTCAGTAATAATAATACAGTGTGTGATCTCCTGTCCCAGCCCAAAAGAAGAGACAGTGAGCCAATCTCTCAATAATAATAATACAGTGTGTGATCTCCTGTCCCAGCCTGAGGAACAGACAGTGAACCTGTCTCTCAATAATAATAATAATACAGTGTGTGACCTCCTCTCCCAGCTTGAGGAACAGACAGTAAGCCTCTCTCTCATTAATAATAATAAAGTGTGTGACCTCCTGTCCCAGCCTGAGGAACAGCGAGCCTGTCTCTCAATAATAACAATACAGTGTGTCATCTCCTGTCCCAGCCTGAGGAAAGTGAGCTTGTCTCTTAATAATAATAATAATAATACAGTGTGATCTCCTGTCCCAGCCTGAGTAACAGTGAACCTGTCTCTCAATAATAATAATACAGTGTGTGACCTCCATTTCCAGCCTGAGGAAGAGACAGTGAACCTCTCTATCAGTAGTAATAATACAGTGTGTGATCTCCTGTCCCAGCCCTAAAGAAGAGACAGTGAGCCTGTCTCTCAATCATAATAATACAGTGTGTGATCTCCTGTCTCAGCCTGGGGAACAGACAGTAAACCTGTCTCTCAATAATAATAATACAGTGTGTGACCTCCATTTCCAGCCTGAGGAAGAGACAGTGAACCTCTCTATCAGTAGTAATAATACAGTGTGTGATCTCCTGTCCCAGCCCTAAAGAAGAGACAGTGAGCCTGTCTCTCAATCATAATAATACAGTGTGTGATCTCCTGTCTCAGCCTGAGGAACAGACAGTGATCCTGTCTCTCAATAATAATACCCTAGTGTGGAATGTCCTGTCCCAGTCTGAGGATCAAGCAATGAGCATGTCACTCAGTAATAATAGAATAGTGCGTGATCTCCTGCAATATTCTGAGGAACAGACAGTGAGCCTGTCTCTCAATAATAATAATACAGTGTGTGACCTCCTATCCCAGCCTGAGGAACAGACAGTGAGCCTGTCTCTCAATAATAATAATACAGTGTGTGACCTCCTGTCCCAGCCTGGGGAAGAGACAGTGAGCCTGCCACTCAATAATAATATTACAGTGTGTGATCTCCTTTCCCAGCCAGGGATCAGACAGTAAATCTGTCTCATAATAATAGTAATCCACTGTCTTAGCCTGAGGAACAGACAGTGATCCTGTCTCTCAATAATAATAAAAATACAGTGTGTGACGTCCTGTCCCAGCCTGAGGAACAGACAGTGAGCCTGTCTCTCAATAATAATAATAATACAGTGTGTGACCTCCTGTCCCAGCCTGAGGAACAGACAGTGAGCCTGTCTCTCAATAATAATCAGTGTGTGACTTCCTGTCCCAGCCTGAGGAACAGACAGTGAGCCTGTCTCTCAATAATAATAATACAGTGTGTGTCCTCCTGTCCCAGCTTGGGGAACAGTAAGCCAGACTCTCAACAATAATAATACAGTGTGATCTACTGTCCCAGCCTGAGGAACAGTGAGCTTGTCTCTCAATAATAATAATACAGTTTGATCTCCTGTCCCAGCCTGAGGAACAGACAGTGAGCCTCTCTCTCAATAATAATAATAAAGTGTGTGACCTCCTGTCCCAGCCTGAGGAACAGCGAGCCCGTCTCTTAATAATAATAATACAGTGTGATCTCCTGTCCCAGCCTGAGGAACAGTGAGCCCGACTCTCAATAATAATAATACAGTGTGTGATCTCCTGTCTTAGCCTGAGGAACTGACAGTGAACCTGTCTCTCAATAATAATAACCTTGTGTGGAATGTCCTGTCCCAGTCTGAGGAGAAAACAGCGAGCATGTCTCTCAGTAATAATAGAACAGTGTGTGATCTCCAGTCCCCGCAAGAGGAACAGACAGTGAGCCTATATCTCAATAATAATAATACAGTGCGTGACCTCCTGTCCCAGCCTGAGGAAGAGACAGTGAACCTCTCTGTCAGTAATAATAATACAGTGTGTGATCTCCTGTCCCAGCCCAAAAGAAGGGACAGTGAGCCTATCTCTCAATAATAATAATACAGTGTGTGATCTCCTGTCCCAGCCTGAGGAACAGACAGTGAACCTGTCTCTCAATAATAATAATAATACAGTGTGTGACCTCCTGTCCCAGCCTGAGGAACAGACTGTGAGCCTGTCTCTCAATAATAATAATACAGTGTGTGACTTCCTGTCCCAGCATGAGGAACAGACAGTGAGCCTCTCTCTCAATAATAATAATAAGGTGTGTGACCTCCTGTCCCAGCCTGAGGAACAGCGAGCCTGTCTCTCAATAACAATAATACAGTGCGTGATCACCTGTACTAGCCTGAGGAACAGACAGTGAACCTGTCTCTCAATAATAATAATAATACAGTTTGTGACCTCCTGTCCCAGCCCAAAAGAAGAGACAGTGAGCCTATCTCTCAATAATAATAATACAGTGTGTGATCTCCTGTCCCAGCCTGAGGAACAGACAGTGAACCTGTCTCTCAATAATAATAATAATACAGTGTGTGACCTCCTGTCCCAGCCTGAGGAACAGACAGTGAGCCAGTCTCTCAATAATAATAATACAGTGTGTGACTTCCTGTCCCAGCATGAGGAACAGACAGTGAGCCTCTCTCTCAATAATAATAATAAGGTGTGTGACCTCCTGTCCCAGCCTGAGGAACAGCGAGCCTGTCTCTCAATAATAATAATACAGTGTGTCATCACCTGTCCCAGCCTTAGGAACAGTGAGCTTGTCTCTTAATAATAATAATACAGTGTGATCTCTTATCCCAACCTGAGGAACAGTGAGCTTGTCTCTTAATAATAATAATACAGTGTGATCTCTTATCCCAACCTGAGGAACAGTGAGCCTGACTCTCAATAATAATAATACAGTGTGTGATCTCCTGTCTTAGCCTGAGGAACAGACAGTGAACCTGTCTCTCAATAATAATAACCTTGTGTGGAATGTCCTGTCCCAGTCTGAGGAACAAACAGTGAGCATTTCTCTCAATAATAATAGAACTGTGTGATCTTTAGTCCCAGCAAGAGGAACAGACAGTGAGCCTATATCTCAATAACAATAATACAGTGCGTGATCACCTGTACTAGCCTGAGGAACAGACAGTGAGCCTGTCTCTCAATAATAATAATACAGTGTGTGACTTCCTGTCCCAGCATGAGTAACAGACAGTGAACCTCTCTCTCAATAATAATAATAAAGTGTGTTACCTCCTTTCCCAGCCTGAGGAACAGCGAGCCTGTCTCTCAATAATAATAATACAGTGTGTCACCTCCTGTCCCAGCCTGAGGAACAGTGAGCTTGTCTCTTAATAATAATAATACAGTGTGATCTCCTGTCCCAGCCTGAGGAACAGTGAGCCTGACTCTCAATAATAATAATACAGTGTGTGATCTCCTGTCTTAGCCTGAGGAACAGACAGTGAACCTGTCTCTCAATAATAATAACCTTGTGTGGAATGTACTGTCCCAGTCTGAGGAACAAACAGTGAGCATGTCTCTCAATAATAATAGAACAGTGTGTGATCTCCAGTCCCAGCAAGAGGAACAGACAGTGAGCCTATATCTCAATAATAATAATACAGTGCGTGATCACCTGTACTAGCCTGAGGAACAGACAGTGAACCTGTCTCTCAATAATAATAATACAGTGTGATCTCCTGTCCCAGCCTGAGGAACAGGCAGTGAGCCTGTCTCTCAATAATAATAATACAGTTTGTGATCTCCTGTCCCAGCCCAAAGGAAGAAACAGTGAGCCTATCTCTCAATAATATTAATAAACTGTGTGATCTCCTGTCCCAGCCTGAGACACAGACAGTGAGCCTCTCTCTCAATAATAATAATACAGAGTGTGATCTCCTGTCCCAGTCTGGGGAACAGAAAGTGAGCCTGTCTCTCAGTAATAATAATATAGTGTGTGATCCACTGTCCTAGCCTGGGGAACAGACAGTCAGCCCGTCTCTCATTAATAATAATACAGTGTGTGATCTCCTGTCCCAACCTGAGGAACAGATAGGAGTGAGCCGGTTTCTCAATAATAATAAAGCAGATTATGATCTCCTGTCCCAGCCTAAGGAACAGTCAGGAAAGAGCAGGTCTCTCGATAATAATAATACAGTGTGTGATCTCCTGTCCTAGCCTGAGGAACAGACAGTGAGCCTGTCTCTCAATAATAATAATACAGTGTGTGACTTCCTGTCCAAGCCTGAGGAACAGACTGTGAGCCAGTCTCTCAAAATAATAAAAATACAGTGTGTGACCTCCTGTCCCAGCCTGAGGAAGAGACAGTGAGCCTGCCTCTCAATTATAATAATACAGTGTGTGACCTCCTGCCCCAGCCTGGGGAACAGTGAGCCAGACTCTCAATAATAATAATACAGTGTGATCTCCTGTCCCAGCCTGAGGAACAGTGAGTCTGTCTCTCAATAATACAAATACAGTGTGTGATCTTCTGTCCCAGCCTGAGGAACAGACAGTGAGTCTTTCCCTCATTAATAATAATACAGTGTGTGACTTCCTGTCCAAGCCTGAGGAACAGAGAGTGAGCCTTTCCCTCAATAAGAATAATACAGTGTGTGACCTCCTGTCCTAGCCTGAGGAACAGACAGTGAGCCTGTCTCTCAATAATAATAATACAGTGTGTGACCTCCTGTCCCAGCCTGGGGAACAGTGAGCCAGACTCTCAATAATAATAATACAGTGTGATCTCCTGTCGCAGCCTGAGGAACAGTGAGCCTGTCTCTCAATAATAAAAATACAGTTTGTGATCTCCTGTCCCAGCCTGAGGAACAGACAGTGAGCCTGTCTCTCAATAATAATAATACAGTGTGTGATGTCCTGTCCCAGCCCAAAGGAAGAGACAGTAAGCCTATCTCTCAATTATATTAATAAACTGTTTGATCTCCTGTCCTAGCCTGAGATACAGACAGTGAGCCTGTCTCTCAGTAATAATAATAAAGAGTGTGATCCACTGTCCCAGCCTGGGGAACAGACAGTCAGCCCGTCTCTCAATAATAAAAAAACAGTTTGTGATCTCCTGTCCCAGCCTGAGGAACAGACAGTGAGCCTGTCTCTCAATAATAATAATAATAATAATTATAATAATAATAATAGAGTGTGTGACCACCGACAATGGCCACAAAGCCGGGGAATGGCACCTGTAAAGTGTTAATTGGGGCACAGGAACAGCCCGTCTTGTCTCGGGGGCCGGCTTCAAAGACAATACAGCAAACACAACGGGGCAGGGGAAGAAGACGACACGACACATGCAGGTACATTCAGTTCCGGCCGGAACGAGTCATTTGTCAGTGTTTTCAAGTGCTGGGAGCCGAGTAATCCTTCGCTTGTATCGTTTCTCCCCGGTGACTAGATCTCACCCTGCGACTCTCGACTGGGCTCACCCACGGCAGCCCAGCAGGTGTGAGCCTAGCTGGCACCCGGATGGGAGATTCCCCCCAGAAAAGCTCAGGTTGCTGCTGCTCCTGCAAGAGGTGTGACTGGGACCAGTAGGGAGCGCTCACCCTGCGGTCTGTGTGGCTTTCTTATGCCCCAGCATCCTGATGGCAACACTCTGCTGCACAAACAGGCGCCGCTCTTCGGGGGAGGCGTAAAACCGAGGTCCCGACCCTCCTTGGCCATTAAGAAATTCCAAGGCGTCTCTCAAAAAGAGATGCCGGAGGTGTCACTCTGGTGTTAGTGTTCCCCTTTACCAATCAGTCGGGGTCTCCTCCTAATCAGCGTCTCATATGTAACAATCAATGACGAGGCCCTCCTGTCCTGCGATATTGTACTTGTCTCCTGGCCGCTGGCTGGCGCCGTGAGATTTAGTCCTTGCGCAAGAGACCGGGGGCAGAGCGCGAACGCGGTCCCCCGCCCCCCGCAAAGTGTGCGCTCCAGGTTCCCTCTCGGGGCTCTGCAACACAGCGGAAAGGCAGCGAGAAGGAACCTCTTGCTCTGACGCCGCAAGGCCACAAGAGGGCGGAGGCGCCGCGCGCCCGGCCGACGTGTTGGACTGGTGCGCTTTATGTGCTGAAATAAACACGCGACAGCCCAGAAATGTTTTCAGAGTGCTGTGCACTGGAGGTTTTTGTCTTGTGAAGACTTGCCTTGTGCTCCTCCGTGCAGTTTGTTTGTCCTCCTCCAGTGCGAGACAAGCCAACACTAGGGAGCACATTCGCCAACATCCAGGCACGCAATGCGATTTGGAATGAAGCTCCTTTCCAAAGAGTTGCACACGATCGATCCTTCAGTCCTGCTCGGGGAGCACGGAGCCCCAGCCACACACAGCTTCAAGTAGCGAGTCAGGCGCCACTGCTTTCACTTGCGGCCACACCACCCTCAACGCGCCCGATCTCGTCTGATCTCAGAAGCTAAGCAGGGTCGGGTCTCGTTAGTACTTGGATGGGAGACCGCCTGGGAATACCTGGTGCTGCAAGCTTTTGCTCTCTCGGCCAGCAGGGGTCGCCATTGGTGCCGTAGGCTTTGGGAGGAAAACCTGGAGGATGGAAAGGTGATCTATAGCCTCATCTCTAGAGATGTTTTGTTGCTATGGCATGTGTGTGACCCATATAAAAAAAACCCCGTTTGTAAAACGAATATCGAAGCTGCCTCGAAATCTACAAATGAAGATGAGTCGATAAACCACTTGTTTTTCGTACAACTATACATATATTCATTTATTACTGATTTCATTCATTGAGCACGGATACAATAGAGGTACAGCCATTCACTGTTTGACATGTCTGCACTGGTACAGAACCTAGCAATCAGAAAATGGGTGAAACTGTCTTTAGAATTAGCATACAGTACCGAGGTCCCCATGACCAAATAAAGGCTAACCTCGATAATCAGCCTAAATAATGCAGACTACAGCAAAACAACTGACTTTGAAAAGGGAATGAATGTCCGGAACCAGCTTGAAATGCCTCTCCGGACCTCTAACTAAAAGAAACCGAGAACCAGCAGTATCATCGACTCCTTTCGAACTGGGATCCTATCGCAGCCACGCAGTTCGTGGTGTCGTAACTCTTCCATATCTGATATTGGACCAAGCACATCAGATATAATCTTTGATATAATCTTAGTGTCCACATTATTATACATCTCTGTAAAGTTCTTATATACTAAAGCATTATTCATTTGTTTAAAACACTTCTGCAATGACAGTCTCTCCACTCTAACAGAACAAGGCCTTATTATCATCAAGCGCTGTAGGAGCTGCTGTTGTTCCTCCCTGTCCTAACTCTGTGTGTGACTCAGTACTGTTCTCTTCAGGTACATCAGTCTGCTGATCTGCAGGGTCAATCAACTGAGGATCCACATCCTGCTTTTTAAGATTAAATGCATACAGTTGTTTTTTGTGATTTTGTACAGAGTCACAGTCAAGTTCTTTACAACCTTGTCTAATATTGTTAGTATCTAGATTATTAATCTTCTTTGTAAAGTCCTCAGCTACTAAGAGCCCAGGTGTCTCACTCTCCGGCTCTGCCTTCATCATGGGCACAGAGTCCAGATCCTTGACACTCTGTCTGCTGTCTGTGTGCTGCTCACTGAGTGCTTCTTTCTCTTCTGCAGCAGTGAGCTCTGTCTCCTGCATCAGACTGGAGCCCCACTCCCCCTCACTGTGCTGCTGTTCAAGAGGAGCCCTTTCCCCAGCTTCAGGGAGAGCACTGGCCTCTGACCCTGAAAACACAGGAGAAGAGAATAAAACCTTTAATGTGATCTTAGAGGAGAATTCAAAAGGAAATAATATTCATACATAAGAGGCTTAAAAATTTAATTTTGAGATAGCAAGGAAATATCATCAATAACCTTGTCTAAATTAAATTGTCAAAGCTCATTTTTTAAACTAGATATACACCAAGTAGTCAAACACACTTGAGTTGCCTGAACATAGATAACGTGAAAAGGAACTGAAAATAATAAAATAATTTTCATCCTAGTTTCTGTCCGGGTGAGGTTCTGAATCCAACAAAAGGAAATGTTCAGCCACAGTGATCAGAAAAGCATGAACTGCAGATGCAGAACAAGACTTGTTCTCCTACAAATGAAAGGGATTTTATAGCACCTAGATAGACTAGCACAGAGCACTTGTCACCCCAATATTCACAAACTGAGTGGATGCTACAGTTCACTGACACTGCACCGAGACACAGGAGAAAACATGCAAGATGGGGCCGACAGGGAAGGCTGCCGTCCTGCGAGCTCCCATTCGTCCTTGTCTATTTTTTTATTTTTTGTTGTTTTTCGTACTGCTAACTGCACATACTGCTTGCTCAGTGATTAGTTATAACCGACAAACACTTATAAACATAAGATCGAATATTGGCACAGTTAAATCTACACCAATAATTACTGCCGACTATCTGGACTGTGGTGTCTCACCTGTACCTGTACTGGGAAGAAGACGGCATCATAGGAAGAGGGGTAAACGGGCAGGCGTTCTGGTAAGATTGAGGCAACGCAGCAAATCGCTCCCAGCCCCGAGTATACTTCTTGCTAATGTTCAGTCACTGGACAATAAACTGGGTGAACAGAGAGCAAGACTTACTTTCCAACGGGACATCAAGAACAGCAATGTGCTGGCATTAACTGAAACCTGGCTTGACCCGTCTGTTCCGGACTCTGCTATCCTCCCGGGAGGATTTTCTGTTCACCGTCAGGACAGAACAACGGATTCGGGTAAGAGCAAAGGGGGCGGGGTATGCTTCATGGTAAACAATTCCTGGTGTACAGACGTGGAGATTATTTCAACATCTTGCTCTACACATCTTGAACATTTGACAATAAAATGTCGCCCTTTCTATCTCCCGAGGGAGTTCACATCGGTAGTTCTCACAGTGGTGTATATTCCACCACAGGCAAATTACACAAAGGCACTGGATGAACTACACTCTCACCTTAACAGACAGGAGAATACACATCCTGAGGGGGCATTCATCATAGCGGGTGATTTCAACAGTGCGAACTTGAAAAAAACAATGCCTTATCTACATGAATACATCGATTGCCCGACGCACGGAACAAACACGTTGGTCAATGTTTACACTCCCTTCCGGGATGGTTACAAAGCCCTCCCCCCTCCTCCTTTCGGCAAATCTGATCACGCCTCCGTTCTGCTACTTCCCGTTTACAAGCAGAAGCTTAAACAGGAGAGGCCAGCGTTAAGAACCATTCAACGTTGGTCGGATGAATCAGATTTTATACTAAATCACTGTTTTGCTACCACTGACTGGCAGATCTTCCGCGAAGCTGCCGAAAATAATATCAATCTGTATACGGACTATGTTACTGGCTACATCAGCGAATGTATTGAAGACGTGGTTCCCAGGATTACTGTTCGCACATATCCAAATCAGAAACAGTGGATAAATGGTGAGATACGTGCCAAACTGAAAGCTAGGACAGCTGCTTTCAATTCTGGCGATATGGGTAAATACAAAAAATCCAGATACAACCTCAGGAAAGCCATCAAAAGAGCTAAATACAACTACAGAGTAAAACTAGAGTCATATTATCACGGCTGCAACACACGGACAATGTGGAGTGGTATACGCACCATTACAGACTACAAAACGCAACCCAGCTACAGTGGTGTGAAAAAGTGTTTGCCCCCTTCCTGATTTCTTATTTTTTTGCATGTTTGTCACACTGATATGTTTCAGATCATCAAACAAATTGAAATATTAGACAAAGATAACACAAGTAAACACAAAATGCAGTTTTTAAATGAAGGTTTTTATTATTAAGGGGAAAAAAATCCAAACCTACATGGCCCTGTGTGAAAAAAGTGATTGCCCCCCCTGTTAAAACATAAATTAACTGTGGTTTATCACATCTTTGGAAAGCTGAGTTCAATTTCTCTAGCCACACCCAGGCCTGATTACTGCCACACCTGTTCTCAATCAAGAAATCACTTAAATAGGACCTGCCTGACAAAGTGAAGTAGACAAAAGATCCTCAAAAGCTAGACATCATGCTGCGACCCAAAGAAATTCAGGAACGAATGAGAAACAGAGTAATTGAGATTTATCAGTCTGGAAAAAGTTATAAAGCCATTTCAAAAGCTTTGGGACTTCAGCGAACCACAGTGAGAGCCATTATCCACAAAACATGGAACAGTGGTGAAACATTTCAGTGTGACAAACATGCAAAAAAATAAGAAATCAGGAAGGGGGCAAACACTTTTTCACACCACTGTATATCGCACAACAGTCTGCCTCTCTTCCTGATGAGCTAAATTCATTCTATGCTCGGTTTGAGGTCAGCAACGCAGATCCAGTCAGGAAGATTCCAGAAATCCAAAACGGAAACCCACTGATTGTATCCAGAGCGGATGTTTGTAAAGTTTCTTAAAAAGACCAATCCACGCAAGGCTCCTGTCCCTGATGCCATCCCTGGCCGCGTTCTGAAGGCATGTGCAGATCAGCTGGCAGATGTCTTCTCAGACATTTTTAATCTCTCTCTAGCTCAGTCTATAGTTCTTTCCTGCTTTAAGAAAACCACCATTGTCCCTGTTCCTAAAAAATCCAGAGTCAGCTGCCTAAATGACTACCGCCCTGTTGCACTCACATCAGTTATCATGAAGTGCTTCGAGCGGTTGGTCAAAGCATACATCACCTCCTCACTGCCTGACACCCTAGACTCACTGCAATTTGCATACTGCCAGAACAGGTCAACAGAAAATGCTATTGCCACTGCCCTCCATACTGCCCTCTCACACCTGGATAAGAAAGGAACATATGTGAGAATGCTGTTTGTTGATTTCAGCTCAGCATTCAATACCATAGTGCCCTCAAAGCTCGTCATCAAGCTCCAGGACCTGGGACTGAACACCTCCCTCTGTAATTGGATCCTGGACTTCTTGACGGAACGTCCGCAGGTGGTGAAGGTACTCCTTATTTACCCATGATTGTGTCGCCAGGCATAACTCAAACTCCATCATCAAGTTTGCGGACGATACAACAGTCATTGGCCTGATCTCAGATGGTGAGGAGTCTGCATACAGGGAGGAGGTTGAAACCCTGGCAGTATGTTGCCAGGAGAATAACCTCTCTGTGAACATCAGTAAGACTAAGGAGATGATTGTGGACTATAGGAAACATCAGGGAGGAGCCCACACACCTATTTACATCAATGGGACTGCAGTGGAGAGGGTCAGCACCTTTAAGTTCCTGGGAGTTAACATCTCAGAGGATTTAACCTGGACCCACCACACCAACACTGTGGTCAAGACAGCACGGCAGCGCCTGTTCTTTCTCCGCAGGCTAAAGAAGTTCGGCATGCCATCACATATCCAGGCCAACTTCTACAGGTGCACTATTGAGAGCATCCTGACTGGTTGCATCAGTGCCTGGTATGGGAACTGTTCCGCCCAGGATCGCAAAGTATTGCAGTGGGTGGTGAAGTCAGCGCAGCTTATCACCAGCTCTGAGCTACCAAGCATCCCGGAGATCTACTCAGCTAGATGTCTGAAGAAGGCCTGGTCCATTATCAAGGACTCCAGTCATCCAACTCACAAACTATTTTCCCTCCTACCGTCCGGTAAAGTGTACCAAAGCATTCGGTCCAAGTCCAACAGACTACAGAACAGCTTCTACCTCCAGGCAATAAGACTGATAAATAGCCAACCTGTAGCTGGCTATTTTCCTGGCTAGCACTCCTCTCCATCTGGCAGCAGCCTTCCTTCCCTCACCATAAAAAAGGCCCTCGTCCTCACCTTCACCTCCTCCCACCACTTTCCTACTGACCTGTACAGACACTGCAAGGACAGCCACTGTGATAGTTTCTCCTTGTAGTGGGATACTACCCCCTCGTTCTCTAGCAGCTTTGTGTTGAGTTTCCAGAGGCCTGGGCCAAAGACAGTCCCACCCTGGAGTTCCACTCTACACCCTAAAGCCTGATGATCTGAGAAGAAGACAGGCTGAAGAGTGACCCCAACAACTTTCACTCTCTCTGAGACAAAGCAATAGTCAATTCTAGGGCTGCTATTCCTCCCTGACCATGTATATCCTGCTGTTGTGGGATATATACATCTATATGTGTCTGAGAGTTTAAAGTCTTGAACTAAGTTTTGCAGGGCCAGTGAGCTGGAATCCAATTTTATCGGAGAGCTAGACTGCCTGTCTGTGTGCTCTAAGATACAATTAAAATCCCCTCCCACTATCACATCTGTGCTACATAACAATAGGGGAAAGAGTGCCTTGAGTAGCTCCACCCTTCCTCCCACGTCAGTAGGACAATACACATTGATTAGACGCAGGTTAACGGTCCCCCATTCGACAGCCACACAAAGCAACCTGCCATCTATGACCCTCTGAATACTTTTCAATATGAATGCCCATCCTTTGAAAAGAATGGCCACGCCAGAGGCTCTGTTGTTATTGTCCCCTGACCAAACAGAAGGCCCTTTATCCCACCTATCTTCAAAGCTTTTATACCTCTCTTGATAGGCTAAAGGACACACCTGCAACATCAACACATCTCCCTCTCTCTGCTGGAGGTAATCAAAGACAGACTGGCATTTAACTCTGTCATTGATACCTCTGGTGTTAAGAGAAATTATGTTTAGAGCCGTATTACGTAAGAAAGTGGAACCAGTCTTTACAAAACACATTTCTCTTCTGTCTCACCTGTTACCTTCTTCTTTTTCTTTTTCTTCTTACCAATTTCCTGCCAGCCATCCTCTGAATGAGCCTTCATCAGGGTGGCAGCAGTAAAAGCGTTCACGGAGTCCATTTCATGGAAGGGGGTAGAGGGAGGGGTGGAGGGGTTCCAGCTGTTCCCATCACCATGCTCTCCTTCCTCCTCGCTCGGGGAGAAAACAGAGTCATTTTTCCTTTTCCTCACGTCCAGCTCCTGGGAGCACTGAGGGGAAAGGGGTGCAGCCGATGCACCAGTCTCCTCTTCCCCCTCACCCACCAGCTGCTGCAGATCCTCCGTGATGGACTGGATGGAGGAGAGGAGGGCATCTGTAGCACTTGCAGAGTCTGAGAAAAGCAGCTCCGCTGAATCCTGGGTATCCTCGCTGGACCCGCTCCACCAGGGGGCCCCACACTGGCCCTCTTTCTGAGGAGCAGGAGTGGGGGAGGGGTCCTCGCTGTTCTCGGGGGTTTTCAAACCCTCGTGCTTGTCTGGTGCAGTCTGCGGTTGTGGGGGCGTAGTGGATCTCTCTTCCACTGGCCCCGGAGCCACAGCAGGACTGATCCTGGCTGGAGGCTGAGAGTCTTTGTCCAACAAGGGTTCTTTGTTTGACTTGTTGTTTGCTTTGGCTTTTCGGGCCGGTTTGGCTGAAACAAGCACTGCCTCATCCTTTCTCATTTTGAGTTTATTGGCGTAGGCGTGAGGGCAGTTCTTAAAAACGTGTCCTTCCGAGCCACATAAATTGCACTTTGGCAGCATTGAACAGTCAGAGGCTAAATGTCCCTGTTTGCCACAGGTCTTGCAGAATTTCACAGTGCAGGACGATGCCAGGTGTCCCACTGCACCACAGCGCCGACACACCTTTGGTTGTCCCACATAAAAAACATAGCCATTGCAGGCGCCCAGCCGGATTGTAGAGGGCAGGTGCCTTAAGCCTCCATTTACATTGTCCGGTAGCAAGCGAACCTCGAATTTCCTTGCTCCTGTTTTTATACCGTCAACATCTCTAACCTCAGTTCCATGGTGGACGGTGCAATACTGGTTAAGCCAGGTGTGAATGTCCTCCGTCTTTGCCAGTTCCGAGAACATAACAACATGCACGGTTTTCCTCTCTCTCTGTGTCAAAGGCTGCAAGTTGATCTTCTCAAGATAAGGAACTTTCCCTCTTTTTGCCTCAAACACATCCACACATTGTTCAAACAGAGGATAGGTAGCAAATACAACCTCAAATGCTTTCTGACCTGGGAGAGCAAAGATGAAATCCAAGTGCCGAGGTTCAAAGCCAAGTTCCTTCTGCAACACTTTTCTGCTGAACTGCATACGATCCATGAAGAAGTCATCCAAAAGCTCAAAACGCACAGCATTCTTGCGGGATCCAAAAGTTGCCATTTCGTAAACTGCAAAACAAACACTGCTTCCACAAAACAAGAAAACAATCCAACAACTCCACCTACAGGCTGATTAAGGTATCAGCAAACAAGCATTAGCTTTATTTGTTTGAAACCACACGAAACCAAACACAGGATCTACACACACAGGAGGAGACTGACGGAACACGTACACATTTTTAGGGTGGTAATTACCTAACAACACACTACACTTTTACAGGACTACACAGGGCACTAGAATTACTAGGACATTATTTACACAGGTAGGGTCAGCCGCTGGTCATCGTGCTGACCCTCAGACTCTCCCCGGCTACCACTCCCAGCATGCCCCGCGGTACTACGAGCGCCTAGGGGCGCTTCCTCCTCACCACCAGGCGAGGGCGTTACAATATAAAGGAAGGTAAACCGTTATAACGCAATCCGAACCAGGCAGGAGTTGAACCTACGATCTCTTGGTGAAAAGGTATTACATCACTGGCCCTGGTCTTATTACTCCATTGCACCATAGTAAGCTCAGCGACACTATTACTAATTACTATTACTAATACATTGCCCCCAGTCCAAAATTTCTAAGTAAAAAAAAACACGTTTTCTACACTTATGTCTGTTTAAAAATATGAAGACAAAGGGTTTGCGCTAAAATTCTGCTTCATTTTGAATGCAAATAAAAACAATTTTCTTCCAATAAATCATACATTTTGTTCCATCCTTCTTACTATACTTCTCTCTTGTAGTAGTAAAGCATTTTGATTGAAACCGAACAATACATTAAAGTTTTCATCTATACGCTTATACACGTCCGGACCCCCGCTGAACGATCACCAATCAATAACATTTGAACTCTGCGATATAGGCTCCTGCGCTCCGGATCATGTGTGAGAGACACTGAAATAGTCGTGTGAAAGTAGATTTTGCACCTGCGCCAGTGCTGTAGTGGTACCATACAAATCCACCACATGTTGGAAGCTCTGGAAGGCAACGTAAAATATTGCTCTGCCCGTTGGTTGATGAGGTATGCACGCTATATTTCAATTTAAATATACATTGAACCTATCAAAAAATCGATTTTGAGTCAAAATCGATTCATGTAAAAACTGATAAAGGTAATGCTTTTTTTCAGGGCTATAGCTACTTTTTTTAAGAAGTCTATCGCGATTGTGAAAATTAGATAAGGTGTACCAGCGGGTCTTCATATCGCCAGCTTCAGTCTCGCCTGTAGCTGCGAGAAGGTTAAAAGCGCACATGTGAGCTGTCTTTCGTCAAAAGCATTGCCGGAGCAGTAGAACGCAGAGCACTGTCCAGCAGCTGTAGACGGTGCTCGTGGAAGAACTAATTCCATTTTCAGCACAGGGAGTGAGAATGAGCTCAGTTCGGCTCCCAGCAGAATCCGTTCTGGTTTGGTCACTGTCGGACTGTTTGGATCGCAACGTGAAAAAACACTCGCTCTCATCGTGTGACTTCAACTAGAGGAAGGGAAGATCTCATGTTTAAAAAAAATCAGGACTGAAGATAACGGGAACTGAATCCGGGGCTTCACGCTTATCAAATTATAAAATAATAATTATTAAAATATCAGGTTGTTTTATGCAGCATTTTGTGCGCAGTACGTCGTATTTATCTAACAAAAGAACAACAGCCTACCTCAAGGAGGGCTTCACACGCAGTCTGGGGTATTTTCCCCTTTTACATTT